>NW_025777966.1:0-74243 GCF_021130785.1 Homalodisca vitripennis
TTGATGACTTTAAACACCAAGGTTTGAATGTTTAAGTACCCAGTTTAATGGGTTTTGGGTAAAGAAAAGATTTTAGTAAATCTCTGGATTGGTAACGCCATTGTCCGTTATCAAAATTTATGCACACATAGTGATGCGCACTTACAAGTGATTTCATTGGTACATGGCGTTTAAACATAGAAAGTAATGTTTCTACTTAACCGAATGGTCGTGATGCCATTACTGAAGACTTCTAACAGTTAGAAATGGTAAGTGTGTAGAGAAAACGTTCTTGATAGAACTTGCGCATGCCCATTACCAAAACCTATGCTCGCATGGTGATCAGCTCTTACAAGTAATCTTTTATTGGTAGAATGATTTGCTTAGAATTAGTTTTAAGAAACTTAATATTTTGATAAATTTAATTTTAAATCATTAAAACTATTAGTAATCTAAAATTGAGCTACTCGCCTTCAAACTAGGAGAGGATTTGAGCACCATGAAAATCTGGGAATTGAAGTGAAAGTACCTTATAAAACCTTTTATTGGTTAAATGGGAGATCGAATATATTAGCATATATAATAACTAGCAATTAGCTTTCTAAAAATTAATTTCTTTCTTAAAAATTAATTAATTAAAATGTTAATACTGTGGAAATCTTGAGTTAATTTTAATTACAATTTTATTTATACTATTTCTTTAAAACGAACACTTTTAAGTATTGTTTAGAAAAAGAGCAACAGTAAGCACACTCTGAACCTTAGGTGTATAAAATTGTACAGATTTCTAATTATTCTTCTCACTAAATTAGTACTAATACAAAACGTATCTAAACAGTTGTCTAAATAACTATTTTAATTTTACCCTATTACAGTTTACTGTTTCATAAATTCTTTAAAGTAGCAAAAGCTTTAGAATACTTATTTATTTACGTTAAATTTGAAACTTGAAAATGCTTGAAAACTTGAATTGATAACATTCAATAAATTGACATTAGTCAAGGAGTAACATAGTCACCTGAAGTAAAAAATGTTAAAAATATTCATAAATTATGACAGTCTGTGATTTTAATTTATTGAATTGAATATTTCAAATTCTTTGTGTGTGTGTGTGTGTGTGTGTGGTGTGTGTGTGTGTGTGTGTGTGTGTGTGTGTGTGTGTGTGTGTGTTTGTGTGTGTGTGTGTGTGTGTAAAAATTTAAGGTTGCCGTCGTGTAACAAGTGGTAGCCACAGGATGCATGTGTGAAGTGAATATCAAGTGAAGAAGTAATGACGATTGAATACTCCATTATGTATTACAGACTTGTATTAGAACCAATTAATTTTATAGATCGTAATTGGAAAACCAGAATTGGGTAGTTAGTACTCTACAAAGGTGGCCATGTATTGCCATAGCTGGTGAGTAGTCGTGTTTGAATGATCAAACCAGGTAGTACCTTTGACGTAAAGAGATTAGACCTTGCATCCATACGAGTACATTCTGTGTGGTGATTGCTATTTCTGTACGGCAATCTGTAGATTGCGCTACTGTGGAAAACCTCATATTTAGTGTTGTACCAATTCATTTGAATGTTTCAGCAATTACCTTATTTTGATTAACTGCATTTAAATAGTAGGTTTACTGCTATAGTGAAAGTATACTGAATCTAAAATATTCAATAGTTTTCTGTAATGTATTTTGTATTTATATTCACTGTCTATGTCGTTTGTTACTGCACGCCCGGAACGAGTCAATGAGCTATAAGCATTTTAGGCACACTAGTAGAAAGAAACACTGTAGTAGAAAGTAATATAAGTCATGTAGATGATCACAAAATAGAAAACAGAGTGTTTAGAGTAGTTTATGAAATAGTAATATTTAAGTTGATGATGGTTGAAGCCGAACATTTCTTATCAAACTTATGGTTCCGAATCTATCAATCACCCTAGTATGGTTCCAGATTAAAGGTAATAACATGTATGCTTAAAGACTAACAATAAAACATTGAGAAGTTATTTATAGCTTGTAGGACAAAATATTATTGTTTTTCACACTAAATTTACAGATATTCACAAAGTATAGAAAAAATATAAAAAATCCTTATAAATATGTAACAAATAACAATATAAATTACTCATGTAAATTGTCTGCACACTGTTAGTATTCCATATACGTCTCGAACAGCTCCCTTGTGTATACGCCTGTTGGCGGAGTTAACCACTTATGTTAACCACTGGCTGATCAATGTGAGCTGTATCCAATTAATTATCTCTGCATTCTATAATTGATAAATGCGCAATGAATTAGCTAGCAGTCAATTAGGCATGAAATATGTATTGTTCCAATCACTAAAGAAAGTGATTAGAAAGAAATGATAAGTACGTAACATAAGCAGAAAAACAACATCTTGATGGTTGTAAATTAAACAAATTTAAAAAGATTGCACATGTACTGTAGGAGGACGACAACCATAGAAACCTAAGTGGAAGAGCCTGACGAGTTTGTCTGAGAGGATTAGAAAAATCTTGGAACATTTTGAATAACAATCTATATCTTAAACTCATACCCTCATAATATTTGTGCTATTTATTTAATTTGGTATAAACAAGATTTTCTCTATCTACATATTTAGTAAATAGGTAATATATTCGATATTATATAGAGTTCTAATTCGTCTTACATTTTTTAGGCAAAGGCTGAATAGTTTGAATATGCACAAAATAAAATACTACAACTCAAAGTAATAGTCACAAATAATCTTGAACTAACTATTAAACTAGCATTATAGAGTATAATTAAGAATTGTACTCTACCTATGTTAGTTTCATTACGGTTTATGTATCATTAAGATCAATTCTAAGCTTGTTTTAATTAAATTGGTTTTATTAAAGCAATTGGTTCAACAATTAAATGATAAGTTCAAGCTGTTGTAGGGACTATTTACACTAATTGGTGGGAGGAAGGGTGCCCCAGTTCCAAACCCGTTTCTCACACAACTTTAACACCTTGAAATTTCGTGCGTTATTTTACTTGCACATCATTGTGTATAGAACCGAATACAACTTAGAATAGTTGGTTTGTTTGGAGCCAAATTTCCAGGAATACAGCCTATAGGTGTACAACTCGCCACCGAAATCTACATAAACATTCGGTAGGCCAAGTTTTAGTCAAGAAAAGTTAGTATACGCCTTAGGAAGAAATAGAAAGATGGCTTTATATGTACATAACTTTCACTACAGTATGTGAGTAAATTTTATGATGACAAGATTTGAAGCAATCAAGCAGATCAATTGTTTTGAGTTCACAGTTACCGAGTATTCTTACTTATTGGCAGTTTCCACGTGCCACGTGTCGACAGTTTCTAAAGAAGCCTCGTATAGCAGTTAACCATCTCTTCACAGTGACGTTTGACACATTATTTTGGCCTAGCCACTCTTGGGACAGCTAGACTTAGTTATTGACAGTTCTTAGAGGTAATACTCTTTATGCGGACGATATTTGTCTCCTCTAGTTGCCATAAGTTCCATATGTTTGCAGATAGTGTGAATGTGATAACGATTGCGAAAGTATATTTCTTACTAAATTACATTTTTCATGTTTTATTATTTTAGAGATATTGAAAATTTAACAATGTTAATAAT
Source organism: Homalodisca vitripennis (assembly GCF_021130785.1). Taxonomy (NCBI): domain Eukaryota; kingdom Metazoa; phylum Arthropoda; class Insecta; order Hemiptera; family Cicadellidae; genus Homalodisca; species Homalodisca vitripennis. The sequence continues at coordinate 3,602 of NW_025777966.1, forward strand.
TACTGTAATAGTATTTGTAAGTATTATTTTAAAAGTATTATTTTAAATGTGCTCTAAAAATAAGAACAAGTGGTCATTAGGATAAACAAACATTTTTTATTTTAATCCATTTCTAAAATAATATTTGAATACATTTACTTCAACGTATTTATTATATTCAAGTACACGTTATTAGGATCAAATAAAGAAAAGGAGTAAATAATGGCGTCCAGGCAAGGGTGCCTCTAAATAACCTCCATGATGGATGTGCGTATGGAGGCTTCCTTCGGTATATCAGGATTTTCAATTATATTTTCTGGCATTTATTTGATCATCATTGGAAATTTTATGACTCTCCAACTTGGAAAATCTAGTACATACCTATATGTTCCTTATTCTATCAGTAGTAATTTAATTTTTTTAATAAAACCCCATTTATTTTGGTCTGGTAGGCTAAATATAATCAGATATTATGAGATTTAACAAATAGGCTATATCTTTTGCATTGTTTTAGTATTTTGTATTTAAAGCTTAGTTGTAACATTTATTTGCATATATTAAATATTGGTACAAAGTTATGTGGCAAATCCTTTTTAGTGCTACATTATAATTATTTCGTAAACAAAGAATTTGTTGATTACTTGTTTTTGAAACAACTATAATTTGCAAGATATATCTAGAGCTTTTGTCAAAAGCGCTTTTCGCTTAAATTCAAATTTTTTTCCAGGGGTTTTAAGAAACTAGTTTCATATAATAAACTACCAGTTATCCGCCACTACGCACCAAATTCATTTTGAAAAACAGGGTCATCAAGAAAATATTTTTTAAATTACATTCAAAACAATGTTGCGGTAAGTGCAACCAAGGTTACAGTCATGCACTAATTTAGTTTATTTACCTGAAGACGTGATCCGATTGCAGATATCGAACCGTAATATTACTAATTGTATTGTGTCACTAAACGATGGCAAATGTCCAGAAAAAAGTCCTGTTTCCTTCACAATCCTTCCAATAACAAAAAAAAACTTTAAAGTATATTTTTCACATCAAATACAAAGGTCTAAGAAGCGCTCTTCGATTGTAAAGCATCTACAGAGGGTGGCCAAATTATTAGACTAGACTGTTTTTTTAGCGAAGAATATGAAAAAACTTTATTTTAACAACTTGTTACATCTTAGATTACAACAAATACATTTTTTGTAATACTTTGTGTGCATACCCTTATTCTTAATTAACATTTTTATTCTATTTGGCATGCTTTGGACCAAATGTTTACAATTGTTCCTAATTTCCTCATCATGGTGCCACACTTGTATTAACAGTTCAATAAGTCCTTGTCGAGTTGTTACTTTGTGATTTTTTATTCTTTTCTTCACAATAGCCCACAGATTCTCAATTGGATTCATGTCAGGGCTATTACCTGGCCATGGAAGTGTACTGATCTCTGATTCACGGAGAAAGTTTGACACAGTCTTCGCTGCGTGGCAAGGGGCTCCGTCGTGCATAAAAATATATTCGCCATTCGGGAACCACTCTTTTGCTTGGGGAATAAGCCTTTTTTCAAAACATTCAAATACTGGTCCTGTCTCATAGTTTTGTCTACTATATACAGTCTTCCTGGGCCATGTACAGACATTACACTCCAAATCATTACCGACGTTGGATGCTTTACAAACTGCTGAATACAATTTTTGTTAAACTCTTCCCCACATTGTCTACGGACGTACTGAGAGCTCTCATCACTAATCTAGAATATAGACTCATCAGAGAAGCATACCTGGAAAAACAAGTTGAATTGTAGTTCACTGTTGCTTAGGTTAGGTTAAATTAAGTTAAATTAGGTTATAGGTTTTTGTACGGTACGATAGGCCTACGTAGTAATTTCATCATTATATTGATTACCATAGCTTTAACATTTTAAAATACATTAAAATAAGCTATAAATGCATGACTAGTATATATAGGCATACTGTAGGTTAGTTTACCTTTTCCCAATCTTCAACTGTGAAGCCTTGTAAGCCCTTAGCCCATTGCAGCCGTTTCTTGGCCATGGCAGGCGTGATCTTCTGTTTCTTCCTTGGCCTACAAGCCTTTAGGCCTTCTGCACTCAACACCCTCCTTACAGTTCTAGTTGAAACATTCGCTCCGTACTCATTTATTTGTTCAGTCAATTGTTTTGTTGTATTTCTTCTGTTCATTGTAGTAATATTTTTTAGTTTTCTAACCAGTCTGTCATTTAGTTTACGCTTTCGACCACATTTGCCTACTCGACGTGGTTTGTAATTCAAATCGAGATCACAGGACATCTTAATTCTGCTTACAGATTTTTGGGAAATACCTAATCTCTTAGGCCCCCCATCCACTTACAGTTCTAACTGCAGTCCTGGACTGAGACAGTCCGGGACTGCAGTTAGAACTGTAAGTGGATGGGGAATCCGGCAGGCGAATCGTTGGACTGTCAACTGTCGCACGGTGCGACAGTTCAACGATCGGACTGCAGGCGGAACTGCTAGTTAGTGGAGGCTCCCGTGACAGGCCACAGTCGACAGTCCAAGCTGCGAGATATGCGCATGCGCTAGCTCAGCTGCTCCGTGTCGGCCTCATGCGTCATTGAGTGGTGAGCGTTTGGTGGTTGCGCATTGTTTTGTTTGTGACGCGGCAATCATGGCCAGTTGGTCGAAGGATAATCTTTTACAGTTTATAGAGGAGTTTAGGAAACATGAATGTGTATGGAAGGTTAAGTCAAAAGACTATCACAATAGGGAAAAGAAGGAAGCAGCCCACCGTAGTTTACTATTAGTAGTGAAAGGGTTTGACAGTACTGCAACAAAAAGCGATGTGTTGAAGAAGATAAACAATATCAGAAGTGCATTTCGTAAGGAACAAAGAAAGGTAACAGCCTCTCAACGTTCTGGCAGTGGTACAGACGATATATATGTACCAAAGCTGTGGTACTACAGAGAACTTTTGTTTCTTATTGACCAGGAAGAATGTCTAGGAGGGACTTCCAACTTAGGAGAAGGAAGAGTCAGTGAAGACGAGGTAAGAGAATTAAATTACTAGTTTTGCGGTTAAATAATGTATTCACAATGCTACAACTAACTTACAGTTTGTCATCGGAGGTATTTTGTTTTCAAATAATCATTATAAACTAAGAGATGTATCTGTCTTGCCATTCCACTTTTCCTTTGTTGCTAAAATAATGAACAAATTTATTTCTTACTTCTTTTGCACTAGCCATTGGGCGATCGGTTTGTCTTACTTGTAATGCCATGTGATCGCTGGTTCTTGGTCCAGGCTTAGACACACCAACTTCGTCGTCATCTAAATCCAACCAGTCTTTAGGTGAGTACCTTTGAGGGATTGTCCTACGCAAATAGTTGTGCAGGTAGCAGCACGCAACAACAACACTATTCACTTTCTTCAAGTCAATGAAGGTGATTGGTTTTTGTAGAACCTGAAATCTCTCAGCGAGAATCCCAAAAACACTTTCGACCATTCGGCGTGCTCTTGAGAGTCGGTAGTTATATACCTTTCTAGGTTTGTTTGCAACCCTATAGGAAAAGGGTTTCATTATGACCTCAGTTAGGGGGAAGGCGTCATCTGCAATGAATACGTATGGAAGAGCTTCGCCGTCTACAATGCCCTCTTCAGGTAAATTGAGGCTTTTATCTGTTAGTTTCTTGTTGAAGTCTGTCTCTTTCAGAACTCCTCCATCAGATACCCGGCCATTAACACCAAAATGAAAATAAATTATTTCATAGTTTGCACTAGCAATGCAGAAAAGTACCTGACTATGGAAACCCTTATAGTTATAGAAGTAAGAACCACTTCCAGGTGGTGGTGTTATGGCTATATGCTTTCCATCCATGCTGCCTAGGCAGTTGGGGAAATTCCATTTTTCCCCGTACTCCTGTGCAATTTGTTTCCACTCCTCGGCTGTATTCGGTACCTGAAAACAATTCATAAACTGTCAGCTGTCATATTTCAGACCAGCGTTTTGTACGGAACAAATTTTAATGAAATCAAACCCATCGAGAACCGTATCACCCCTCGTTTTCCGTTCGCCACCCCCTCTGTAATTTTTTCAATATAATATTTTGAGAAAGTAATAAATAAGTAGTTAAGAATGTACTGTGGTGATAACTGAATCATTATTGATATTGTGGTTCATTATTAAGTAATGACAGGGTGTCTACCGGGCACGGAAATAAAGGAAATCCGCGAAAAGTCACGGATTTTGACATTTTTTTCAAACATTTTTTTTTTACAGGAGATGCTGGACGATTCACAAAAAGAACCATTAGATGCTGAGGAAAATGTACCAGCGCCCCAATCTCTACAGAATCCTCCTCAAGTTGCTCGAACCGCTTCCAATATTACCTCTGCAACACCTGAACCTAAAGATTCTTTTAAACGGCAAAAAAAAATTGTCCCCGTGTGATCAAGTCTTGGTTAATATTGGACAACGACTGGCAACAACAAAAGAAGAAGATCACTACGACGCCTTTGGGAAGAACGTTGCTCAAAAGCTGAGATTGCTGAACAATGAGCAAAGGATTTATGCGCAGAAAATCATTAATGATGCCCTGTTTGAAGCAGAACTAGGTGGACTAACACGATTTGCTACAGTTAACCCAGGTATTCTTTACTCAAGTTCCACAACACCATCGGCAGCTAGTGTTACCCCAAGTTCAGGAGGTAGATTCAACCTATGAACCAATGTATGATGATACAGCAATGTCTGGCTTCAGTGTCAACTATACAAATCTAAATTAAGTGTTCTATTATTAACAAGTAGGCTTAAACCTGTAAACTTTTCACAACCCAAGCTGTGCGGTTTTTTAGTAGGCCTACTCCAGTAGTTGAGTACATTGAGAGTTATATGTTGAACAAATTACATTTATTATTTTTTTTTTGTTTGTGGTGAAAATATTTTGCACTCAATTAAAATTACACTTTAATCTTTATTCATATGCGGTACTGTTGTGAGCTGCCATGTGTTTGTAATACTAGATTGCAATGTTATGTTTGACAGTGTCATAGTTTTTATAATTATTACTTTACTCATTTGTGGTTAAACATACACCATAGGTACGTATTACTTTTTATCTTTATACTTACATTAATTAAATTGATTTTTTACTTTTTCTTCCTTAGTTATAAAAAGTAAATGTGTTGTTTGTACAACGCAACAAATACAAGTATGGATAATATAATGTTTACAATAATTTTGTATGAGTTTCATTACCTTTTACTACTTTATAAAAATGGTTAAATGTTGTGTGCACACAGAAATGAACTCGTAATCGTTAGAGATACTGGAGTTGTAATTTAAAATTAGCAAAAAGTAGTGACATAATACAATGTGTAGGCTATGTACCTTAACAAATCCATAAGCAGATTAAAAATATTGTAATTTCTTAACAGTATGTTGGCATTCGAAAACAACAAAGACCTACTTTATTTCTTTTTCTAACTTTTATCTGGTTTCATATTTTGGATTTTTCAAAACTACTTGAAACACACATTAGGCTACTAACCTTGCAATAGTCATTCAAGGCCTTGACAATAGCTGAGCAGGTCTCTGGAATTATTCTTCCTAATGTTTGGGGGGAAATTCTCGTTGAAAACTTTAAATCTTCCATTGTTCTGCCAGTGCTTAGATACCGCAATGTCGCAGTCAGTTTTTCATGTGGTGTAATGGCTTCCCTCATTTTTGTATCTTGTTTGGTAATCAATGGTGTTACTATACGTAATAAATCAAAGTACGTTTTCTCGTCCATTCTTAAGTAGTTTTTCCAGTCTCTAGGATATGCTTCAAGCTCCCTAAGAAGGTGAACGTGGTTAAATCTCTTCCTCTGAAGCCATTCTTTTTTCCACATTTGATGCCTTCGTTTCTTGCGTTTTTTAATAGCTACCGCTATTACAGCGTATGCTGCCAAATCTTCAAACGTAGACATTGCACTTTAACTTCACATACGATAAGAACTTAGAATGCACTTTTCCTACAGCCACAAAACGAATAATATAACTAAAAATATAATAAATAATATAACGAATAATAACTACAAAGTACACACCTACGGCAAAACACCGGAAAGACTGACCACGACAACCACGCCACCGAACGGACTGCGGTCCGCGACTGCAGTCCGTACTGACGTGAACATTTTTCAACAGTCCACAGTCCACCGTTCACAGTTCTGACTGCAGTCAAGAACTGCAGTTCGAACTGTAAGTGGATGGGGGGCCTTAGCTATTTCAGTCTGTGAATAGCAGTTTTCTTCCAATAGAAGTTTCACTGAAGCACTTTTTCTGGGAGACAAATCAATTGTTTTCCCCATTGCTGGTCAAATGTTTTCAACACAATTCAGAAACCAAAATGCACTTAAAAGTTATAAAAAAAGCAGAACACACTGATTTACAACATAAACCGCTTCATAAACACTATTTGCAATTCACACAATACATAAACAAACAACTACAAACACAAGTAATCAACATCAATTGTATGCCAAGTTTGAGGTTAGGAATTGCTTATAATGTCCAAAAGAATCAACAGCTGATTCAGTGCTGCCAATGCCATCAGAATCAATACAAAAACATTCAAGCATAATATAAATTGATTTTATACTAGTTTTATTTTAGTTTATACATGTTTTCTAACCAAATTCAAAGTTAAGTAAAAAATGCATTAAACTAACACGTCTAGTCTAATAATTTGGCCATCCTCTGTATTGTATTGGCTATTATAATTTTCTTTTAATCGAAGTATTTCTGGCACCATAAAACCGATAAAGAAAATATATACATATACAGTTCTAAAACCCCTAATTAAAAAAAAACCCCCAGCTAAGATGGATTTTGTAACAGTCTTTAATCTGTTGCAAAAATAAGATAGTAATTTTGTCTCATTGTATTTGTTAAATCAAAAATAAATACCATTTAATTTCATTTAAGAATTAATATCTTTACTAGATAAAGAAGGGATAAAGTTTCCAAAATTTGAAAAACAGCCGATCTGTTGTGGATTGCAGTGTTACCGCAGTACGCCTTACACTGTTTTTGTTATGTAATAAACACTTCCTAATTTTGTAAGCTCTCAAATGAATACATTAGTATTTTACATAAAATATAAATAACCCAGATGTATAGGTAGTTGTAAATTTTAAACTGTTAGCTAAGATATGAACTGTTAAACTATTAGGCACCTAGTAAACTGATATGTGCAATTATTTTAGTATTTATTTACTACAACTAGGAATCCAATTCGGCCTCGCACGGGTCCAATACATTTTTAATTAAAACAAATCTTCTTACGTTGATTCAATCATAAACATCAGTTATTTCTATCTTCACGATTCCGATTCCCGTAAAACCTCGAAATTATAATTATAATGTACTAATCTGGCTTATAATAACCAATCGCCTTACTAATCAAACGATATTATAAAATTAGGTCAATATATTATAATCATCGATCTAACATTAGATTATTAATACTACTAATAAGTACAAACTATCTACACAATATTTACAGAAATGTTTTGTACAACACATATTGGTTATTCTTGGAAGTTACATATTGTTCATTTAAAAAAACACTGAACGCTTATCTAATCCTGCAACATGAATGTTTCATCGAATGACTTAATAATGGTAATTGAATAAGACAATTTCAGGGGACATTGCAGCCGCTTGAATTGGAAAGTCTGTAAATATTAAAGGCATCCGAGGAATCAAAACACCTCTAGTTCCACACCCAGTCAGTATTGTGCATTATATTATGTACGTTTTTAAAGATTTTTGCAGTAATCATGTACCAGAAATGACGGGACACCCTACTTTCAAAACTAATTTATGTGGAGATATTCTAGAGGGCTGCAAAAAATTCAGGAATTCTGTAGGAAAATGAAATGCTTCATCAAGATGTCTATAGAGTAGTTTATTTACATCTGTGAATACATTTTTGTAAAAATCAAAGTATTTACCGTTTTTTGGTCAAATGTCGAAATGTCGAGCAACCAAAACACGCGTGCTTTTATACGCAATACCTATTTACCAAAATATTGACCGAAATTATTTGTTTAAAGAGTAATTTGACAGAATATTTACGTATCTTAATGCATTGATAGGGATACTTTATTGATCCAAATAACGTCGGAAACGCTAATAAAAATGTAAACGTATAAAGAGATAAATGGTTATTGTGGGTTAATCTTTGGAAATAAATATACTCACCGTGAACTTCTTTGTAGGGCTTTTTGAATTGTACAATTCTGTAGTATATTATTTTGTCATAAGTCTTAAGGTTTAACAATCAAAGCGCTCAAAAATATCAATTATCTCATTATAAAAACCTTTTGTACGTTCTACGATTAAAATAAATATTGATGTATCATACCTAAAAATCTGCCCTAGTTCATAATGAAACCGTATAAAAATTTGTTGAGTAGTTTAGAGAATATTGATGCACAAACAGACCTACACAAAAAGCGACTTTAATTTACAGTATGTTTTGATTGATGAAACACATTTGATTATTTTATAAATTGACACAATAAATATTGTGGATCAAGATGGCATAGCAAGATGTATAAAAAAATAATCTAATTTCTTAAATAAAAGAAGAAGTAAATTATAAAATATTTTAGTGAAGTTATATTATAATTAAAGAATAGACAATTGAACATGTCTACCAATTAGGAGGGACAAGCTGTTAGACAATGGATAAGAAATATTGTTTATCGATGAATCCATATCAACAACATTAATAAACCGATACACCAGAATATTGGCGGACACGACAAAGTACCCGACAACATAACAAAGAGATATACATATACAACATAACAAAGAGATATATACATACGGACAGAAGATGGACGGACTGACCTTAATTTACTTTTTAAACCGAATTTGGCCGCCATTTCGAAAGTGATATCGAAAAACGGAAAGGTTAATACAATTTAAACATTCTGAATATGTAAAAAAAGCAACATTAATTTTGGTCTATGTTTTGTAATATAGTTAAATTTTGTACAAATGCAAAGTGTTGATTTGAAAAACAAAACTATTGTCTTGAATTGAACTGGGTAACGGCTGAGGTATGTGCAAAAAAGTCTCTGCATCATGTTTGATCTGAATTAATTAACAATTACTGCAATATTACATATCATATTACAAGCCCGCATTATATTGCATGAGCACTTCATACATTTTTGTAGTACGATGGTTTTGGGTTCTGGGTGCTCAGGTCGGAAAAAAGTAATCTTCTGAAATTTCCACGATGAGAGTTATTGTAGTAGACTGATTTATATACATCTAAAGCTGTCTATACAACGTACATAAAATTTTACAGGACAATAATGTTTCAAAAATATAATGTATTAATCTTTGTCAGCAACCGATTCTATACAAGTAGTAACAAGTCCTGACAGGCTGGTCAGGATGTCGTTTTGTGAGGTCCAGTGCGTCCAATGATAGTCTCGGATTGAACTGAATTTCGTCTAAACATAATTGACAACAGCCGATTGGATTTTCGACATCCCATTTCATGTTGGAATTCAATCTAGGTTTTGCCTTTTTTCTATTATAGTTGACACATGTCCATCCCTCAGTAACTTTAGTACGAGAACTTAATTCAGAAATCTAAAAAGATACAGTATATACATTTTACTCTGTTCACACACTCGCATACAGCCGTGAGGGTTTTAATCACTAGAGGAAAGGGTTTTAAGGAATACTTTGAGTAATAGTTTGATGTGTGGGTAGGATTTAAACAAGTTTGATAAACTATAAAACGCACCAGAAAAGCTAAAATGAATATAAAATCAATTAGAGGAGATGTTTTTCGTACATCGTTTTCTTTTTTGATAGTTCTTGGTTGGAGTTCACTGTTACCATGGAAGTAAGATCTTACTATCCTGTTTGGGAGCCCAGAATAGACGTAATCTGTGTTTCACGTAGATTAAGGTTAGTTAATTGTTTCCTAATAAATTGTTAATGAAATAATAATAATCAAAAAGTAAAAAATGAATTCTTAAAACCCTGAAATTATTGTTGAGGAAGCTTAGGCCATTACCTCCAACTCAGCTTCAAAATATGGGGAAAGAAGAACACTGCACATACGGTATAGTTTTTAAAAGCAGACGACGGTTTTGTAATTTAAACTTTGAAAATAAGTAGAGTTCCTATGTTGGATGATTTTTATGCTACGAAGACCAGCAAGAAACCCGAGTATTAAATAGCCTCTGTCACAGAAGTAAGATTTCGAGGCCTAACAACAGTGTCTTCTCTCGAAGTACTTCTCATCGTATCAGAGTGCGGGGTTCTTGGTTATATTGGGTGTGACATATTGGCTGGATATATTCTCGTAGTACTGGAGTATTACTTTTAGAATTAACCCTTAAGTTGATGTAGCCATTCGAACATTAGAATTTGTATATTGCAATTTACCAGCGGGAGCCATGCTCTTTGGTGTGGGAGTCGGATGAAAGAAACCTATATTGTGGGTACCAAAGATCGTTCCATAATCCCGTTCCTTTCTTATTTGTTCTCATCTTTACTTTCTCCCAAATCTGCTCATGTTCCTCGTAAAAATATCTGAGGTTTTGAATCGGTTGACAAAGTTCATGCCAATGTACGGGATTTCTGTATGATCGCCATTATCCCTTGTGTAATCCGATTGATCTTGATCTATTTGATTAAAATGGATCAATTTTAATAACGCATTCAAATATTGGATCATATGACATGAAGGATTTTATAATTTCATGACACGAAAGTTGATTGATCTTGTTACATATTGATCATCACGCAATTAAAACATTTCATTGATGAAAATTAGAACACGGATGACTCAACAGCGGGATTGCATTGTTATCGTTATAATATAGCGTTCTTCAAGGGCTATTAAAAAGGGCTAGTGAGCACTGACAGTTTTTGTTTTACTTTGTTTTAAGGATTGACGTTGATCCATTCTGTTATAGGCCTGTACTCGGTTTATTTATACCACATTTTGTTTGAATCCTCGAGGACTGGAGAATGGAACCATTAACCTCTTTAAGTATTTTAAAATGAAATAAAAACCAGTGTACTATTGCTGAATACACTTCTGATAAATGTTACAGACATGTGACACTGAAAATGAGGCCTAAAACGTATACCACTTTATAAATATTACAGAAAATTAAGATATAAAAATTACAAAAAGATACTTAAAAACGGTCAAATAAATACTTTTATTCAGGAAATTACTGTATTGTAATCTGTTTAGTAACAACGATATATTGTAGCTACCCTGATAGGTTTAGTACCTTGTCGTACAGTACGGAGGCTGTAATGAAATCACTACTATTCCTGGATCCATTCAATAATGTTACACAGGGAACACACAGTCCTACATAGGGATGCTTGTTACGGCTTTCCTCCCACAATATTGGTCTGTATGCGAGATTAGTTCTGCCCCACACTCTCTCTTGTGTCTAATACATATCTTATTAAAGTTCCTAATTTGTTATAATTAACTGAGGTTATGATGTAATAGTAAGTTTATAAAACATTTAGTAAATAATTCATACTTTGTTGATTTATAATGTAAAAATATTCAAATACATTGTGTTTATTATAAGTTTAAAATTTATCAAATGGAACTTAGCATAGCATAATATAATGTTGGTTTTAATTCAGTTAAAATACTCAAAACTGTCATATAAATGCAATCAGAAAAATACTTTTCCGTATTCAAGTGTGAGTGTACCGATTATAATATGTGTTATATTACTTTTATACTTTACAAGCTTAAATTAATAATATACAAAAATTATTTCACAAACATAATAATGACGCTAATGAAATAGTAACAATTTTAACTAAGCTATTATAATATTAGTTTGATGCAGCAGAAAGAGCATCACTTTACCCTCTAGTAACAAAAATAGATTGTACAGCAAAGCCTTTGGCGTTCTGATAACAGCTTCTTCGTTTGACACCAATCGAGCACACAGTGATATATAGTAAGATCTAAACTGTTAAGTTCTAAACTTAGTGAAATCACAATCCAAATCTCTGTTATTGATTCAAATATTTTTATTTTTATTCAAAACACGTTACTAAAAAGAAGATTTGGACTATATTAAAACATATGAAACAAAATTTGTTTCACCACTATTATAGTGTACAAATCACATATATATAGTACGTATATTTTTCATAGAATATAATGGGTACCAAAATTTTTTCAAGTATATATAGATTATATATTGTGTACGGATATTAAAGTAGATAATGTTGTGCATTCAGATCATATGTTCGGGTTTATACTAACCAGTACCTACTCATTGAGTATAAAATAACAAATTTACGTAATCTTGGTTTACATTAGCAAGTTGAGATAATATATGCTTCGTAAGAATGTGCAATGTTCAAAGGATTAATATTTATTTAGTCATTTTTATAACCTGGGGTCTCGACAAAACCTAGAAGAACCTTCTCTTTTGCTTTTTGGTTTAACCAACTTTATCGTTTCAAAATTGATAAGAATTTTCTTTAAAAATCAGCAGCGTAAACACCACATTGATATACACTATTTTATATATTTTAAAACAGTTATATATGGTAATAGAAAGTTAAATTAAAATATACATGTGATGAATGAGAATTGATACGTTAACGATAGTAATAATAAAAACCCGTACTCGACCCTGCTGCAAAACGCAGTTAAAGTGGGATCTCGTGGCGTCGGTGTACAAATGACAGGGAGATCAGCTGACCACTCGGGATAAGGTTGTCGGACAACAGATGGTCCATTAATCAACTGTAACAATCCCGTGTGTGCCACAGCTCTTTAGTGCTGGCCATTTTACAAATCTATCTTCTGCGTTAGTTCCAGTAAGTGAAACATTGTTTTATTTACAGATAATTGACACATTTTCCAAACCCAATTTGTCCTAAAAATCTCATATAACTGTGTCGCTGAAACTAGAATCGTTAATACAGTATTAATTTAAATCTTACGGTCCATATAAGTGATGACTCATACGACCCACGAGTAAGTGGTAAGTGTTATGGTTATTTGTTAATTTCTTTATCACTTTGTTGTTATTTATTTCTTATTACACATCGCAAATGTATTACTGTTGCTATTTTGGTATTTAACTATCTATTACTGTCTTTGTATGTTTTACGTTTTTGTTGGTTGTGTTGTTAACCAACTTATATTTCTAACTAATTCATTGTTTTGTTGATTATTTATATTAACACAGTTTGATATTTAATTATATAAGTAAATATTATTAGTGATATTAATCGTTTATACTCTTTTTTAACTTATTTAATTGTACTTCTGGTGTCATTCCATTGGAAGAATAATAAGAATAAATAAATAAAATCAATTGAATGAGTGTTTACAGCTGCAGTACAGTACAATAAATTTGAAAAATCGATAGGTATTCTTAGCTTGAAATTGAAAAGAACGGAACAGGAATGGAGGTCGGATCGAAGAACAGAGCCAAGCATTGAGCGGCAACGTCATTCACTTTGAGTCTCAGAATTCATTTGACGTTCTTTCGACTGATAAAAGTAACATTCCTTCAAACTTTAACTGTAACAGTAACAATTCAAAAACTATCTGCAAGTCACATTCTTCGAAACCTGATAACAAGTTCATAATAAGGAATTGCTCCCTTCCAAGTCTACTTATAGGCATAAAATGTTAATTTATATTAAAGCAAGAACAAAAGTGGTGTTGCTTCCTATTAAAATCTATCACTGGCCTAATATGAAAAAACTCGAAAAAAAACTGAATTTAGTATTCAGAGAATATTGTGAAGGTTAATCAAATGACATTATTCAGTTACCTACGATAATACGTGATAAATTCATTTGTTGGGTTGATTAGTTTCGTACAGTGTAATAATTTTTAGATTAACCTAAATTGCCAGCTAACTAAATTGTAAAGGGATATTGTTATCATGTTTTGTTGATGGGTATTACTGATAAAATTGGGATGGATGGAGCATGGCTCTCATTTTTGTTAATCCGGACGTTTCTGATTAAATAAAAGTATTGCATTAACAGAAAATAGATATAATTTTACTTGTTGGAAATGAACTGCCAGATTCTCCACTTGATCATAGATAAAACTTACTCCTGTTAAAATTCATTTACAATTAACTAATATACAGGGTGTAAACAATGTTCCGCACGGGCTTCATATTACCGACCGATTACAGGCCGGGAAAATGTTAACATACAGGTAAGCATAGTCCAAGACGTATTATTTTATTATGTACACTTAAAAATTATATAAGTTTTGAGCTAAATTTTACGTTACATTTTTTGCCGAACTTTTTGTAGACCATCCTCCATCGGATGTGAAGAGTCACTAACTATTAAAAACTATTTCATAAGTCTAGTAGGTATTCATTTACTAACTTTCACAACTTGAACCAAGACAAATTTTATATCACCTACAACAGGACTTACATTTTAAATGTTTCAAACTTTAAACCAGCGTAATTATTTAGAGTCAACGCTTTTTAGGTCGGATTTGCATTGTATTCTACTAATAGAGACCTTTAATTTTATGTACTACTCGACCTATGCTCTCATTTATTGACTCTTTGTCGGCCATTTCCCTGACATGACAAAAATATGGTAGTTACTTCAAAAAATAGATTTATAGGTGCAATAATGATATAGCAAGTTCTATTACTTTGACTGTAACCATTTGGGAATTATTAATCCCGTGCAGGACTTTTTTCAACCCTATATAAAAATACGTTAACGACATAATTAATGATATAGAGTGGTGTGATTTGTAACAATGTCAAAAGCAATGCGACGTGCAGATTTGTTGCGCTAATAAAGTTGCACTTTGACGTCGCGTGACGACCAATAAACCAGAACAGGTTTGACTATCACTGCAACTCTCAATACAATATGCACGGTCTATGTGGGATGCGTGGGGGTGGCGGGGATGTGTCATTGTTCATAGCTAGCCAATACATTCACTCGGTTGTCATCAGTTTCACATGTATTCATTTCCACCATTCACACTCATACTTATATACCATAATGATTGTTATTATTTTAGAATGGTATTTTAGTAAAATAGTCTAAATGTATTTTCAGGATTTCAAAATTATCCTTATCGCAAACATTAATGAAAGAGGCAACAAAACACTGATGTAAAGTGTCGGGCAAAGTAAATTTTGTAAATAAAATTTGATTTTAGATTAGACCATACAATGCGTTGAATAAAACGTATGATTTGAAGAATTTATTCATTTACGGTTAGTTAAAAATTTCCAGAAGTTTCAATCTGCATGTTTTAGTATATGCAAAGACGGTGAAAGTTGTTTTAATAGAATAATAAAATTTAAGAAGAAGTTATTGAAAAGTCAATTTGCAAAGGAAATGTTTCAGATACAGCTCTTACTCGCTATCAGTAATTTTGCCTTATAAGAAGTTACTTTATATGAAATTATTATCTATTCATTTTTCGTATTGTTATATTTATAACATACTTTTAGATTCTAACTGAAGCTTTAGAACTATTTTTAAATTTACTTATAATTTAAATTATAACTTTACAGCTTAAAATTATAATTTAAAATATATCATAATAAATTCATTATATGTATAACGATAGTTAAAAAAGAATGTATACAACATTGTCACTTACATTTTAAAGTTGAAGTCATACTTATACTAAGTATATTTCTATACGCTAGATATAAATGCTTTGATAGTTTAGCTGAATGACTGATTAACCTATTAATTTTTGAATGAATAATTTATTTGGTGTAATAGATTTTGGAATTTTTGTCATAGTCCTTTAAGATAACAAACCTGAAGACAAAAACAGTAGAAAAACATTTTAAATGATTTAAAAACATTCAAAGTAGTAAATTTATTTGGTTTTGTAACATACTATAACATAACATAAAAATCAATAAAAATAAAGGTGGAAAATGAAGATGAGTAGAATTTTGGCGTTTCAGCTGAAATACAGACTGTCACTGAGCCACAATCGCTAAGTGCTCTCTAATTCAATTTATACGCGTTTCTCTTCCATTAATACCCACAAGTAGTATTCCGGAATAGGGTAAATATTGACTTAACTATCGTATATTGGTAGACTGACCACTTTTACTAACTATAGTTATTGATTGAATTATCGTAAATTGGTAGAGTAACCACTTTTACTAAGATTCATTGTTAGCTTTATTAAAAATGTTCAGTGATAAAGTTTTATAACAGTTAATTATATAAAATATTTTGATAAATATTTGATAACAGTTAATTCAAAACGTCCTTTATGAGCATGTGTATCGTTACAGTTATTTCAAAATTATTCCTAACATATCTTGTACACACTGAGTACGTAGCCTTTGTTCATAAGTAAATGACTGATTTATATTTGTCGAAGCCTTATTAATTCCCAAGTTTGGAAACTCTATGACAAACACACTATAGAAATAATTAGGCAATAAATCTGATGAATAAATGGATCCGTCTATTTCAATAAATTAACTCAGAATAGTTCTCAAGCATGAATTATTACCAGGAGAGCGGCATCAGGAAATACATATTTTGGATTTTTACTAAAGTTAGTACTAACATTACATGGATCGCTTGTTAGATTTGAACAGTTAACAGCTCTTCAGAAGACTGGTTGATTCAAGAACCTGGAAGCTCTTGTTTTTAGTTATAATTAGGAGGTAACTTTCAATATTTTCTTCAAAAAAGGCTTCTAAATTCTCATTTTGAGGCTGTGATTTTGCATATAAATTTAAGAAGCCGAAATTATGAGCTTTTCAGTTAATGCACTTATGATGTAATAAATTAATGATGGAGCTCTACGTACTTTTGAAACGGCAGTAGGCATATTTTAGGTACATATCATTGCAGTGGTCATGGATGCAGTTCTGAAAACGCTACCTCTATAAAAAACAACAGAGATGGGCTTTGTAACAGTCTTTAAAATCTATAGGAAAAGTAAGATAGTAATTTTTTCTTTAATATCTAATCAAGTAATTATACTGATCAAGCAGTGCATACTTATAATATTTGAAAAAAATTACAGTTAAAAGTGATTTTCACTAAAACTCTAGATGTATTATTATCTGGATAACCTATGTGGTAAACAGTGATTACTGGAAAGATTTAAATAAGCGTTGTTACTTTTAAACTTTCTCTATGTTTTTAAGCTATAAACGTAGATATTTAAAATGGCACGTAAATTAATTAAAAATAAGATTATGTTGTCAAATTATTGTTTTACAAAGATCTCTTGATTGATGAAAATAAAACATTTACTATCTGCTGATTAAGCCACAAAGGTCGTGGCTTTTGTAGATCTGTGATGTGTAGCCTGGAACATTTTTAGAAATTGACCTATATATTAACCAAGGACCTCAAGAATATTCATGTAAAATTTCAATACTTTTGGTCCAGTTGTTTATATGTAAATGAGTAAAAAACACACACACACAACACAAAAAAAATTTGATTTCTATATATTAGTATAGATAACTCGATTGTCGAAGTTAAATACAAAATAACCTGGAACCGGA
Source organism: Homalodisca vitripennis (assembly GCF_021130785.1). Lineage (NCBI taxonomy): Eukaryota > Metazoa > Arthropoda > Insecta > Hemiptera > Cicadellidae > Homalodisca > Homalodisca vitripennis. The sequence continues at coordinate 21,166 of NW_025777966.1, forward strand.
TAAACTACCCATTTCCTTCGATTAGGGCTTACTTCCTATATTAATAATTAGTCACTATATGAGTGAGTTGGAATTTTCATTTGAACTATTTTTAGTGCTCGTATGAGGTTACAGTTTTTACTTACAACTTAAGTCATTAACAATATTGGCTTGTACTATCACGATCATTGTATTTGTAAAACAAAATAGTGCAAAAATTTAATTTCACTAGGAGTAAACACAAGTATTAATATTTTTGCAAAATAAAGAAGGAAGAAAGTTCCAACAGTTGAAAAGCATCAGCACTGCTGACGATTGCAGTTTTATCGCAGTACGCCTTGCACCATCTCTGTTACTGTATTTTCTGTGTAATGAACATTTCCAAAGGAAAAGTACTTCTATAAAACTTTTTAATTCGTTTATTTTACCTTTATCACATCAACATGAATAATTGTTACTAGGATGTTAATATTCTTTTGCTTTTATCTATGTATGTTCTGAATACAACGTTTTGTAAATGTTCAGAAGAACGTTATGTATATAAAATAAACATCATTTTACGTTAATCATACACAGAACGTTTTTACGTTTTAAACTATAAGCAAAGACATCTTCCTTCTCTAAAGTAAATAGATGTGTGCAATTATTTTAGTATTTATGTACTACAGCAAAGGAAATTCGTTAATTGACATTAAATAAGATGATTAAGATAGCATTATGGTGTAAATAGTAACAGGGTTTATTAAAATGATATCTTAAGCCCTTTTAAAAGAAACAAGAAAATAATCAAATAATATAATATATAAATATACCTTCCGGTTCAGTCGGGAGAAAGGTAGATATCACACGAGGCTATCATGTTGAATGCGTTATCAATGTAGATGTTTGATTCCCATAAAGCTAAATTCAGACAATAACCCTCAATGTTGTCATACTAATATGATCGTAACACTTTTAATTATTTAGAAAGTCCATGATCTTGAAACCTTACTAGACAAACACTTTTAGAGCCATATAAATTTCTTTGTAAACAGGGACGTTATTTAGTTAAAATTAAGCAGAAATCATGTTGACGGTTCAATTGTATAAATTAGTAAACAATTGTAGAAGTAAACAATATAACCTGAAACAGCCTTCATCTTGATACTTGATAAGTTATCATAAAATAAGTGGGCAAAAATGTCATTTGACTATTTATCAAAAGTTTCAATTTTAATTTTTATTGTGAAATAATTGAGAAAACAATTATACCCAAATGCGAATGTCCACCATCTTGAAACATTTTATTGATTAAGAGTAGGTAACAAATTTGTCACAAATATATACAAAAACTGCCTCTGTGCAAATTTTAAACTATAAACATGAATTTTGGCATGTAATTTAATTTTTAGACAGTCAAGGCAGAGTATAATATCGGTAAATCCACCGGTTTATGCTGAGCGTTAGTCCCCCCCCCCTCACGGGTTGGTCGTACCCTCACGATATCTGGCGAAAGACTTACACTAAGGATATGATATTTTTACATATAAATTTACTCCAAACATAGGCAACATAGAGTTTGATATCGATATACAGCGTGTTGTTAGCAAATTGAATTAGTAGATAAAGGCAGAGTAATTTTTAATTAATTTTACTACATAGACGATTAAAGTCAAATCTCAAAGAACATCTTCCATTCCTACCTTATGTCATAGCCACCAAATGTTTGAGCAAGGAATATGTCGTTTGGTGACCAAAATTTCTCATGATTACATAAGCGACTTATGGTTAGAACTTAACCCTGTTGACAAACAGTGATGGATCAGACATTGGTAGATAAGAGTGGGGCATATTAATCCGCAAAGGTTTCTTATCATCAAAACAAAGTTGGTAGAATTCTGACGTAATTTTACCTCTGGCAAATTTTTTACTCTGGTAAAGGAGTATAACCCGGTTACGTTAATTATCCGGTAAACTAAACCGTTATTTTACTTTTCCGAACCAATCTGCCTGGTGTACTTATTCTCATAGTTGACTCAAGAAAAGAAGCTTCTATTCATTTAACCCCTGGTAACCTTATTCTCCCTAGAAATATCTTTTAGAGTTTAATAAAACACACTGATAAACTTATTTGGTTAAGTGTTCTTCAGTTATTCAGAACTTACTTAGCGTATACAAAGCCAAACTCACATACTAGTGTACTAGGATCTTTAAATTGTTGTTAGCCAGTATTATACTGCGTGGCCACTTCACATATTTTTGTAGTATGGTGGTTTTGAGTTCTGGGTGCCAAAGTCGGTTAAAAATAATCTATCAAAAATTCCATTATAAAGTTTATTTTAATAGGCAAATTTCTAAAAAAATCTTAAACAATAGAGTTTAAAAATTTGATTTATTAATCTTTTCCACCAACCGATTCTGTACTTGTAGTAAAGTAACCAGTCGTGACAATTTGGTCAGGATGTCTCTTTGTGAGGTCCAGTGCGTCCAATGATAGTCTCAGATTGAATTGAATTTCGTCTAAACATAATTGACAACAGCCGATTGGATTCTCGACATCAAATTTCCTGTTGGAATTCGACGTAGGATTTTCCTTGTTTCCAGTATAGTTGACACTACTGTATGCCCATCTCTCAGTGTCTTTAAATACAACGGAATAATTCAGTCATACACATGTACACAGATACGGTATGTACATTTTACTCTGCTTCTGCAATTGCCTACAGACGTGAGTGTTTAAATCACTAAATGAGTGGTTTTATGGAATGCTTTGAGAAATCTTATGATGTGTGGATAGTTGGCTTGATAAACTCTAAAACGCACTACGAAAGCTCAAAAAAATGCAACATCAATGGCAGGAAATGTTTCGTACATTGGTTTGGTTGTTGGCAGTTCTCGGTTGGTATTCACTATTACCATAGAGGTCTATCTTACTATCATATTTTGGAACACAGAAGAAACATATTTTGTGATTGAAGGTTAGCTTATTTTTTCTAATAAATTAGTAAATAAATATTAAAAAGCAAAAGATACAAGCAAGTACAGATGCGTGAATAAAACCCTTAAAAAGGTCGTTGAAGATTTAGGAAATGACCTCCAGCTCTAGAAAATGAGGAACGAAGAACGCTGTACACACGAAATGGTTATATCACAACACTAGGCGACGGTTTTTGCCTTTAACACTTTGGAAATAAGAAGAGTTCCTATGTTGGATGATTTTCATGCCACGAAAACCAGCAAGGAACCCGATTATTGAGTAGACTCTGTCACAGAAGTAAGATTTCGAGGTCTAACAACACTGTCTTCTCGCGAGGTACTCCTAGTTGTATCAGAGTGCGGCGTTCTTGGTAAGATTTGATCTAATACTTTGGTTGCTTATGTAAGTAGTAATCTAGGTTTGAGAGAGTACTACTCTTAGAACTAAGTTGATGTGTCCATACAAACATTACAATTCGCATTTTGCAATGTACCAGCGGGAGCCGTGCTTTTAGGTATGGGAGTAGGATGAGTGAAACTTATATTGTGAGTACCAAAGATCAATCGATAATCCTGTTCCTTTCTTATTTATTCTTATCTTTATTTTGTCCCACATTTGCTCATGTTCCTTGTAATGTAAATATATATGAAATTTTAAAATAGGTAGACAAAATTCATTCCAATTTTCGTTTGAAGTGGTTTCCGATTTATTTTGATCAATTTGATTTAAAATGATTTAGTTTGATAATGCATTATAATAGTTTATTATACGTAATATGAAATGTTTCGTAATTTCATGAAATATTGATCGTGTTTGATACATATTAATCGACACTTAATTAAATCATTTCATTGATGGAAATTACAATATGGATGACTTAACAGCGCTTTTTGTTATCATACAAAGTTATCCAAGGGATTATAAAAAAAATACAGTGAGTATTGATGATTTTTATTCTCTTCTGTTTTAAGGCTAGGCGTTTATCCATTGTGTTTGACGAGTACTAAGTTTATTCCTTTCCACATTCAATTGTGTTTGAAACCCCGAGATTGGAAACATTCACCTCTTGGTAAAACAAACACAGCCTTTTTCATCCCTGGATAGGGAAAAAGTGTTTGTACTACAGACACTTAAATGACGCTTTAAAATTAAATAAAACACATGACAGAAAACTTTTTTGATAAATTTTAAAGACAAATAAAACAGAGCAATGTGGCCCAAAATTTGTACTACGTTATAAGTATTGTAGCAAATTAAACATAACAATAATGATAAGATAAAACGGTCAAATAAATACCTGAATAAAAGTTTATTCAGGAAATACTGTATTACAGGCTGTTAAGTAATGACGATATATTGTACCTTGCGAGGTTTAGTACCTTGTCGTACAGTATGGAGGCTGTAATGAAATCACTACTATTCCTGGATGCATTCAATAAGGTTGCACAGGAAACACAAAATCAGCAGAGATGCTTGTTACGGCTTACCTCCCACAATATTGCCTGCATGCGGGGTTAGTTCTGCCCTACACTCTCTCTCCCGTGTCTAATACATATCTTATTAAAGTAATTTGTTGTAGTTATCTGAAATTATGATGTAATATTAAGTTTATACAATATTTAGTAAATAATTCATACTGTGTTGATTTAAAATGTGAAAGTATCCAAATACATTATGTTTATTACAAGTTAAAAATTTATCAAATGGGAATATGCATAGCATACTATAATCTTGTTTTTATTTCAGTTTTAAATATCCAGCAAATACATTTTCTGTATTCAAGAGCAATTGAATATAATTATAAAATGTACACCAACCTTTGTAAATATAATGCCTAAGTTAATATAATAAAGTTAGCTGCTTCGTAAACATTTATAATTTTCAGAAGAATTCATACATCTTTAAATTATATTTATAATCTGGGATCTCAACAACTAGAAGGATATTCTCCTTTGCCCTTAGATCTAATCAACTTTACCGCTTTAAAATTCAGATGCGTAAAAAAAACGGATATACACTATTTTTAATATTTTAATAACTAGACATGGTAATAGAAAGTTAACTGAAAAATATAAATGTGATGATTGAGAATAGAAACGTTAACAGTAACCTTAACGGTAGTAACAATAAAACCCGTACTCGAATCTGCTTCAAAATGCGGTTAAAGTGCGATCTCGTCGTGTCGGTGTGCAAATGACAGGGAGATCAGCTGACCACTCGGGATAAGGTTGTCGGACAACAGATGGTCCATTAATCAACTGTAACAATCCCGCGTGTGCCACAGCTCTTTAGTGCTGGTTATTTTACAAATCGATTGTGTTGGAATTTAATTTTTTGAGGAAAAGTACCTAATTCATTAGTTCTTAGTAATTAATATATTGTTCAAGTTGAATAAGTAAGAAATTATTTAGTAGACGATAGAATTCATGACAATCTTCAGACCTCACATACTTGCGCCGCTGAAGAGAGAATTATCACTACAACAATAGTTCACATGTTACGGATTATATAAGTGATAACTGCCTTGGATGAGTTTTACACTGGCACAGTGTACAATAGAATAAACTTGAGACATCGACAGGTATTTTTAGCTTGAAATTGAAAAGGGCAGGACGATGAATAGAGGTCGGCACGAAGAACAGAGCCAAGCATTGAGCGACAACGTCATTTACTTTCTCTGAATTCATTTTACGGTTTCCACTGACAAAGGTAACATTCCTCCACGCTTAACTGTAAAAGTTTATAAATATTTATGCGAGCGCGTGCGCACGCGTGTGATTGTAGTAAAAATAATGTATGAAACATGTTAATTACATTAATTGATGATGCAGAATGGTGTTTAATGTTTAACTTTTTGTGATTCAATGTTTATTGAAACTAAATCAAGCTAATGCCATTCATACGAAGTCAATTAATGTAAATATACACAAATTTATACTTTCACCTTTTCATCGAAATTCCAAATTCATTATTTTTGTAAACAGGCTTCCGCTCCAGCAAATTGCTAATGCTGCTTTACATGAGTTATCATTACACTTTATAAATGTATGGGTTCTGGAATAAGTCTCAAAGATGCAATGCACAGTTTTATTACTGTATTCCAATGTGGGTTTTCTGACTTAAAATGTAACAAAGTTCAGTATTTTATTGATAAAAGACGAGTACCCTATGTAAATCATTACTAACATTACTTTCTTTAACATTCTAACATACTCGCTTACCGTACTGAGTGTGTTATATAAAGGTAGGTATACTTGGAGAATAAAGTGGACAGTTGGAATTTTTTGCGGCAATTTCCCTTGACATAACAGCGGCAACTGCACAACACATGATTTGTAAAAACAGAATTTTAAAAAGGAACGATAACAACTTTTAAATTAAGCAGAATTATAAAACTTTTCACCTTTTAGTTATAAACACTCTTGTAATAAATTATGGAAATAATTATAATTTTTAGGTTAAAATCATAAAATGGTATGATTTGAAGAATTTCTCATGTAAAGTTAGTTAACAATCTTCAGAAGTTTCAATCCACAATGCTTTAGCACCTGCAAGATGTTGATAGTAGTGTTAAAAAAATTAAATATTTTATTAAAACATAATATAAGAAAATGACTTGTATTTTATACAAATTTTTCCTACTGATATTATGTATGTATATCTCCATTTTAGAGACTCCATTTTATGAGATGACATCGATTGCAAAACGACTCATGATTTTATCATTTGCCGTTACAGTCAACTAATTATGATTTCCTCTCATTCAAGGCTTCTTTTACTTCTTTTTCAGTGACTGTATACAGTTATTTAGTTTCACTTCATATAGTACATACTTTGGCAATCCAGTCAATTTTTACTGGTTAGTATAAGTTATATCCGATGTTCTTGGAACTAAATTTTTGGCGGATTGATAACCTAATTGGCACACGTATTAATTTATTTCTCTTGGGAACTTTGTAGCTGCCGAACCTCGCTACCGAAGCGATACCTCGCGCGCCATGTTCGTAAGTAAAAATTTGTATTTTCGTATCAAAAGTTAGCCCTTTCATGCAAGACATCTAATTTGAGTGTAATGTAAAAAATATTATAACTTGTAAAGTAACTTACCTTGAATGTGTTTTATCAACTTGGATAATATTTGTGGCAACGTCCTTCTGACGAGACCATGTTGTCGTGATTATAAGTTGTCTCGATAAATGGCTAATACCGTCGTGATTTTGTTTTAGGCGAGTTGCAGTTCACTTCTTGAGTTCAAGCCTAATTATTTCATGTTTTAGACTTCCAGTCTAATAATCATCCCCTTTTCCCACTACAGCTGCATTGTCGAGCCAAGAATGCTGTCGCCCGCGTTTGTGAGACAAGTTCATCGTAAATGGAAGTTATTTTTAAAGTTTTAGTAATTATTAATTCATGGAGTGTTGAAATATTTAAGCCTATCCCATGGTATCATATTTTAGTTCCTTCATACTCTATTTGGCAGCAACGTGTACCGTATGACGAAACACATGGGGGTGGTGACTTCTGAGGTCGTAGTAATAAATACTAGAAATACAAAGTTTACTTATAAGTTCAGTTTAATTACGAAAACTTAAAAGCACCACTTTTAGATGGTAAAGGAAAAGTTATGTAATGCCACGTTTCTGCCAATTAGAATATAATAACTAAAAAGTATATCTTCTAGGTGGGCCTAAAATATCCAATGTTCTATTGAATTATGCGCACGACGTTTTACTTTACAAAACAATAATATTTCACTTCCCTTCGCAATAGGTAGACTCATAACCCGGGTGTCGACGTCTTGGCACGAGACATTGAAGCTGTAGTCTAAGGACGGTTATTTCTAGAAGAGGAGTAGAAGTTGGGAAGTGGTAGCCATCTATTCAAACAACACGTGAGATACGTCAGCTACGTAAACTCGCCTAAAACAAATTCGCGACGGTATTAGCCATTTAATGATACAAATTACTATTTATAACAACGTGCTCGTCGCCATAAGGACGACGCCACAACCTTTATCTATCTCCATCAAGCAAATAAAAGATCTTCAAGGGTAAGTTACTTTACTATTCACATCTTTACTTTACGTTACATTCATTTTATACGTTTGGCATCAAAGGGCTAATTTAATAATACGAAAAGATAAATTTTACTTACGGACAAAGCGCGCGAGGTCTGATCGGTTACGTAGTTGGGCTGCTACAAAGGGTTAGAAGAAAAAATTCATACGCGTGCCAATTAGGTAGTTACTCCGCCCAATAATTTAGTTCCGGAACATTGGATGTAAAATAATATTATATTATACTGGCTGATTAGGTTGCGAAATTTACATTGTATGAAATTTAATTAACTAATTTACGGTACAGAATATCCCCCCTGTTTTGATTTCGCAACCTAGTTAGTCGCTTTACTTTAAACATATTCTAAATAACAAACTTAATTCAACCTTTTATTCATTACATAAATTCAAATTCAACCATAACAATACGATAGCGCGGGGTTTCAAAAGTTTCCTATGAAATCCGCTAGATCGCATGCCAATGCAGTTCTATGACTGCTCGCTTAGGGACCAAAAATAGAAAATCAATTTAGGCAAACTATTTTCATGCAGTGCACGTTGCAGCGTTTTAGAATTTGCGGGTCGTTGCAAGAATAAGGGCATTTAAGGCGATTAAATCGTAAAACAAGTGTAGTGTAGTGTTTTGTTATATAGGCGCCACATTCATACTTCTTTTTTGCATTCATACCAGTGTTTTGTGTATAGTGTTGTGCCATTAAATACCCTGAGACTTGCGGACAAGTTACCAATATGGATCGAATACTTTGGAATGAAACGTCCCCTCACGAGAAGCTAAGTCTCACATTTCGTATTAATACTGCATCACTCTTAATATATATATATATATATTTACATACAACATCCTATACATCTTACATCTACATGAATTTTAACACTTCAAATATATCTACAAAATTCAAAATTCAACATTTCGGCATACATACAAAACACAGACAATTTTTCATATTTGATTCCCTCATTACAAACAGTCAGGATCAACTTTGTCTCATTTCTTTATACTAAGTCTATTTACAAATTATTTTCCTATATTTTATTTCCATTGACACATTCGTTAAGAATTCATCAAACACTTAACTTCCTGGATTTTATCTTATCTTTTAAATTTGGCAGCAAGTGGTTCCTTAAGCTAGGGATGCTACAATTTTTTTTAAAATACAGAACAGGTCTTAATTTAATTTTAAATCTACAATATGAACCTTTTTTACATTCAAAACATTTTCAGTGTGTTGTACAATACAAGTTACAGGGCTTAAAAAATATAAAATTCTATAAACTCCTACATATTTTGGTGCTAATTTTGCACAAAACTTTTCTACCTTATTGCTTAAATAGTGGGTTCTAATCCATACTAAGGAGTGCAACTTAAAGGGATGTTTTACATTTTGCTCTGAGTACTTTTATCTATTACTGTTATGTGCTATACTCCTTTTTACATTCACCACAGCTCTCTTTAAATTGTTTACAACAGTTTCCTTGGACAAATTCTCACCAATTAGATCATTTAGCTTCCATAAATTAGATAAAGCATTATTACAGGAATGATTAAACATTAAATCAAAGGCAGCAAAACCTGTGCTTTCATTATGGGCGGTGTTTAAACTTAATTGTATATAGCCTAGGTCATTATCCCAATTACTATGACAGTTGTGATAGAAACTACGTAATAATGTAGATATGTTTCTAATATGCCTTTCTGATTGATTTCCATTAGCCCTGTAAGGCGCTAGTCTACGGTGTTCAATAAAATTATTAAATAAGAACTTCTTAAAATACAGTGATGTAAAATATGCGGCATTGTCTGACACTATTATTTTAGGTACAGAAAAGTTGTTAAAAATTATGCGGTCTAATTTATTACATATTTCAGCACTCTTACATTCCCTCAAAGGGATTAGCCACAGAAATTTACTGGCGGCATCTACAACTACAAGTAAATATACATTGCTGTTTCTAGTTCTCACTAAGGGACCTAAAAGATCTATGAATAAACAATCCATATTGTTCTTAAATGGCACAGATACTAATTCGCCTTCATATTTTCTTTGGCACACTTTACTCATTTTACAAACATTACATGCTTTCACTTTTGCCTTTATAATTTCGTCTAAATCAGGTCTATAAAAATACTGATTAATTTTTCTTTGCGTTCTAGCAATGCCTAAATGACCTCCTATTAAAGAACTGTGGAAGAATTCATATACTAAATCAATTAACTGTAAAGGCAAAAATATCTTACTCTTACCTTTTACATTCCTTTTGTACATCAGTAAATTGTTTTTTATAAAATAAAATAAATTGTTACTATTGCTTTTTACAGATTGAATGATTCGCTGAGTTTCTTTATCTTGAAGTTGATATTTTTCTAAATCTTTAAACGCTAATGGCAAATCATTAATTAACAACCACAAATTATCCTTGTTATTGCACTTATTATTTATCTGCATTTTAGGCTTTACATTAGATGTTCGTTTACATGTTTGCCTTCGGGAGGAGTTTGAATGGCAGAAGGAAATCGATAATCTATTTTTATCCTGGTCTGGAACGTTCCGGCAGTCACTGGGGCTCGGATCAGCTGTTCCCGTCGACTCGCCCTCAAACATACGTGAAAGGGCGTCTGCCAGCGCATTATCGGTGGAACTTTTAAATTCTACCTCAAATGGCAAATTCAAAATCCTCTCGATCCACCGGGCAAGTCTTCCTACCTTCCTTTTGTGATTGAGGACATAGGATAAAGCTTGGTTATCAGTTATTAATTTAAAGGTTCTTACTTCTAAAAACTCGTGCCATTTTTCTATGCAAATTAGTGCACTCAAAGCTTCTTTTTCATAAACAGTATATTTTAATTCGGCATCAGTAAATTTCCTAGAGTAATAGGCTATCGGCATTAATTCATTTTGGTCGTTTTCCTGTAATAAAAAAACCACCTGCGGCTATGCCACTAGCATCTGTCATTACTATAAATTGCTTTGAAAAATCGGCTAACTGGAGTACAGGAGGATTCATTATAGCTTCTTTCAACTTTGAAAACGACTCTTGACATTCACTTGTCCAAATAAATTTAGCGTTTTTTTCCTTCTTAAACGATTTAGAGGATTACATAATTCGGCATAATTATTTATAAATTTTGAAAAGAAATTGGTCATACCTAAAAACTGTGAAATTTGTTTGGCGTTCTTAGGCGGCATAAATTCTCTTATACTCCTTGTTCGCTCGGGATCTATAGTTACTGTATTATTTTTTATTAAGTTCCCCAAAAAGGAGATTTCCTCAAAACAAAACTTTGCTTTCTCTAGGTTTGCCGTTAAGCCATGTTTGCTTAGTCTATTTACAATCTCTCTGACATGTACTAAATGCGAATCAAGGTCTTTACTGTACACTAAGATATCATCACAAAAATTTATCACATATTTAAATTTTATATTGTCTAGGACTTTATCCAGATAGGCGGACAATACAGCACTACCAACATGTAAACCAAAGGGTACTCGTTTAAATTTATATTTACCAAATATAGTGCTAAATGAGGTAAGATCTTGACTATCAGGTGATAATGGACATTGCAAAAAACTTTTTCTTAAATCTATTATTGAGAAATATTTGGCTCCACTAAGATGTTGATAATAATTATTTAAATCACCAATGGGAAAATCAATTTTCCGTAACTTTTTATTTAATTCGGTATAATTGACTACAAGTCTGTCCTTTTTGGTTAAAAAGGCTGGACTGGAGTAGGCTGAAGTACTGGGTTCAATTATTCCTTGGTCCAACCAATCCTGTATTATTGTTTTCATCTTATTTACAGTAGGAGGGCTCATAAAATAAGGCCTAATATTTACAGGTGTGGGGTTATTTAGAACTAATCTCACTTCCAAATCTAGAGCCTCTCCTAATTTTCGATTAAAAACATTTGGAAAATCCCCTATAAGGTTTTGTATCTCAGCCTCAGCTCTAGTGCACCCTATTTTTACATCAATGCTGTTTACTTCATGTTCAAAAGGCTGTTGTCTAACAATAGTTATTTTCTCATTACAATTGAATTTAAAATAACATGAATCTCCATCAAGATCTAAAATTAATTTGCTATTAGATATAAATGGGTTTCCCAATACAATGTCCCATTTTAAATTATCCAATACAATAAATTTTACTTTCCAACAAAATTTAGAAATTTTTATCTTAGCATAACAGTAACCAAAACATTTTATTTCAGTGTTATTTGCAGCAAACATTCTATCATCTGACTTCATTAATTTAGAAACATTTTTATTCAACAATAGGCTATCATAAAATTCTTTACTAATTATATCTCTTGTAGCACCAGTATCTAATAAGCAGTTTGTTTTTACATTTTTACCCACCATAGCTTCAATTAAAGGCATATTGTTACACTGTCTAACATTTAGTCTTAAATTAGGTTTTCTATAGTTTAATTTACTCCAATTTTTAATTACCTTACCATAGACTCTCATAAAATAGTGTTTTTCTTTTCTTACTGTATTACTATTTATAAAATTATTATTCTTAAACTTATGAAACCGGGGAGGGATATTTTTAGGTGTAGTGTGTAATACCACTCCCCTATCGACTAGTTTTTTGGATTCCTAAAACAATTTTTTGCTAAGTGACCAGGCCTATTACAATTGAAACATAACTTTGGGTTTTTGACAGTAGGCCTACTTTTTATAAGTTCAACATGTGGTGGATACATGTTGTTAACATATGTCTTACTCAAATTGTCCCTTAAGTTATCATTAAAGGTTATATTGTTACTAGCTATACACACATTTTCCAAATCTGTAAAACAAATGGGATTGTTTTCAAAAATTAACTTATTTCTATCTGTAGGCTTAATACCTCTTTTTATACAAGTTACCAAGTCCTGTTCACTTATGTTACACAATAAAACTTGACTGAGCTCTTTGATGTCATAGATGTATTCATACAGTGGCTCATCAAACCTTTGTGGCCTATAAACTAAATCTAGTCTCAGTCTTTCAATTAGGCCTACAGGGATAAAAGCACTAATTAATTCCCTGTGTAGATAGTTGACATTTGGCATGACAGACTTACACTGTATTATTTTGGCTAAAAGTGGACCTTTTGCATAACATGGTAACAATGCTAAAATTTCATTTTCTGATAGGCTAGTTTCACATTTTAGTTTTAACAAAGTTTTCAAAAAGTTTATTAGCTCAGGTACTACTAAGCCATTTGTTACTGTAAAATTTTGTAAATAACATTCTACAGGATTGTTTAACTTATTGAACATATTTAAACCAGACATAGGTTGACTAACACAATCATTGTTTGCATTATAAATAGGCATTATAGGCAAAGTGGGGGGTACTGGCAGTAGGCTGTGATATTGTTGGTGGTTGTACAGAAATAGGGCCTATTTGTTCTTTCACTGCCTGTTCCATAGCCTCATCTTGTTCTAATGATTCATTTAAATTGGCTTCTAACACTTTAAGCTGTTCTAGGTTCACTGTAGGTAGCAAGTTTTTAGCTAACTGTTGTTCAACATTTACTAGCCTACACTTTAAAGCTGATAAAGTTTCACTATGTACAGAACTTAGTTCTAGCTGGTTGTCTAAAAATAAACGGTTTATTAAATGTTTACACTTTTCTTGGAATTTGGTGATTTCTAAAGGTGAACTAGCACTGTTCAATTCACTGCACCCATGTTCTAATAATATCACTTTTTCACTGAGAAGTTTTACTTCCTGATTGTGGTCTATTTTTAATAGGCTACTAGGACTAGGTAAAATATTGTTTCTCAAACACTGTCTTAAGGACTTTCTGAGTTCATTTACTGTACTGTCACTATTTAATTTAATACCTCTAGATATCAGTTCAAATACCAACTCATCTTTAGACAAATATTCTATTTTAATGGCAGGCATTGTGGCGTTTTCACTCAGTTTCACCCAGTTGATGGCAGAGTAGGCACATCAATAGCAGATTCGCGCAATGAAATTATGTGTACCATATGACGATAACACATGGGGGTGGTGACTTCTGAGGTCGTAGTAATAAATACTAGAAATACAAAGTTTACTTATAAGTTCAGTTTAATTACGAAAACTTAAAAGCACCACTTTTAGATGGTAAAGGAAAAGTTATGTAATGCCACGTTGCTGCCAATTAGAATATAATAACTAAAAAGTATATCTTCTAGGTGGGCCTAAAATATCCAATGTTCTATTGAATTATGCGCACGACGTTTTACTTTACAAAACAATAATATTTCACTTCCCTTCGCAATAGGTAGACTCATAACCCGGGTGTCGACGTCTTGGCACGAGACATTGAAGCTGTAGTCTAAGGACGGTTATTTCTAGAAGAGGAGTAGAAGTTGGGAAGTGGTAGCCATCTATTCAAACAACACGTGAGATACGTCAGCTACGTAAACTCGCCTAAAACAAATTCGCGACGGTATTAGCCATTTAATGATACAAATTACTATTTATAACAACGTGCTCGTCGCCATAAGGACGACGCCACAACCTTTATCTATCTCCATCAAGCAAATAAAAGATCTTCAAGGGTAAGTTACTTTACTATTCACATCTTTACTTTACGTTACATTCATTTTATACGTTTGGCATCAAAGGGCTAATTTAATAATACGAAAAGATAAATTTTACTTACGGACAAAGCGCGCGAGGTCTGATCGGTTACGTAGTTGGGCTGCTACGTAAAGGGTTAGAAGAAAAAATTCATACGCGTGCCAATTAGGTAGTTACTCCGCCCAATAATTTAGTTCCGGAACATTGGATGTAAAATAATATTATATTATACTGGCTGATTAGGTTGCGAAATTTACATTGTATGAAATTTAATTAACTAATTTACGGTACAAACGTGGCAATAATTTATTTTATTTTACCAACTAGAAGTGGTGATTTTATTTTTATTTGCCAATATTAAACATATACGTAAACTTAGAATTTCGAATATTCATTATTACGACCTCAGCGGTATCTAACCCCATGTGTATTGTCCATTCGGTACAACTGTAGTAAAATTAAATCCATTAATCGATTCATTTCTTTTGGTAGTATTGTAAAAATGCAGAACAGTGTCATTGACATCATTGCTACATCCCGAATCATCAAAATGTTTATTGACTTCTCCCACCTTGAACTTGGATGCGGGATTAAAATTGTTTTAAATTCAGGTATAATTTCACATTTCTTTAGACTTTCCAAAATTCTCTGGAATTTTCCGTTAACGACAATTTATCCGAGAAACATATAAATTTATCTCTCTTTGCTTTCTATAAAAGTCTTCTCAGTTCATTTATTACTGACCTGTATGCTTCGCAATTTTCGGTCGTCCTTCCTTTCCAGCATTTATTATGTAATCTAGTTTCGATCCTACTCCAGTTCTGTAACCCAGGACGCTTTTCTTTTAGTCACTTTCTTTCATACAATAGGCGCTTGTTCATGTTTACTATTTCTATATTTAAACTGATGGTTTGTTCAATGTTATTTACATTTTTTATTTCACAAATATCTTGCCACTTTACGTTTAGAAAAGTCTCTGTAAGTGATGTGGCATTATCTATTTGCCATAGTATCTGCATGATAGTAGACATAAATATCAGCTAGTGAATCAGTCAGTCAGTGTGTGGGGAACCGGTTTATAACAGTGTACTGCGATGTAACAGAAGCACGGAATAGTAGAACACAGAAGTCTCATTGGAACAGTATTCACAGCGACATACGATGGCCAGATCTAGGAGCTATCATTAGCGGGACAACGCATCACTAGCGCATTATGTTGATAGTTCCTGGTTACTAACTTCTAGGAAATTTCTGGATTTGGATTGTATTGGACAAGGAGCATGAAAAATACAGTGAATAATTTTATAAATAAATATTTACTTTCTGTACAATATGACAAAAATATCATTGAAATCAGTCAAATTAGATATAAATAAATTGATATACGTATTTACGTAATGAATAGTTAAATTTACAATGAAAACATTACAAATTCAGCATTGGATAAAACTTTAAAATAATCTCTTTTGCCATGTCTACATACAGAGGCAGATTTCGATTTCTTGTTCGCTTGGAATTTGTTTAATGGGGGTTCTGTTAAAACATAATAAATACTTTCCGGTGAAAGGGTTATACTTTCATTGAACAACATAGAAATAAATAACCAGGTGAAAAATGATTAAAGAAGAGTATCATTTTGGCGTTTCAGCTGATATAGTGCCTGTCACTGAGCCACACTCGCTAAGCGTTCTCTGATTCAATTTATACGCGTTTCTCTTCCATTAATACCCACCATTAGTATTGGACAATATAAACGTAGTATTTGTTGTAGTTATTATTTTATATTCCTGTTTCGTGATGACAAAAGCTTCAACTGACATTTCTATAAATCATATATTTTGTAGTCAAGTGAATACTGTAGGTCTAAAACTTTGAATTTAGTTACTATATACTTGTAAGTGGAGTAACCTGACCAGAAAATATAGCTCAGAATATATAATATAATAAAAAAAAGAATTTACATTGATTGAAAAATATAAACAATTTGCTATAAAAACCTTAATTTTACAGTAATTTAAAATTGTCCTATTCCTAAAGGACTTTCCTCGGTACAATAGAATAACTTTTCTAGTATTAACCAGATTGGATAGTCAAAATTTTGTGTGTACGTACAAAGATTATATATATATATATATATATATATATATATATATATATATATATATATATAATATTTGTATAGTAGTAATGCAGTACTAAAGATACAGTGTGGTTCAATACTATATAGTTAAATATGTAAATGCTGTGGTGTGGTCTCACCACTGGGCTCGGACATGTATTTTCGTCTCGTGAGATGGCTATTTCAATGAGAAGAAAAAATATTAAAGATGTCAATAAGCATTTTAATCATGAATATATAAGTACATAATTTATATATATATAAACACACACACACACACACACACACACACACACACACACACACACACACACACACACACACACACACACACACACACATATGTATAAATTATGCGAAAGTGCTTTTGTTTGTTTGTTTCGTTTTTATGCTTAAATTATTAAAACGATTCTACTGAAATTTTACATGGACATGATTAGGGTTACTAATTTTTAAAGTTGCGGAAAATCCCGCCTTAGTCTCTAAAGTTATGTAATATTAACTGAATGAGCCTGTTACATGTATTTGTTCTGTGTAAAAACTGGTTATTATTTTCAATTTGTTGAGTACAACATTTATAGTAAGTAGATTGTCTAAAGAATAATAAGAATTCTTTACACCATTTTAGATTACAGCGATTAGATAAGTACTAATTTATCTTAGAAAATGTTCTAAAACACAAGAAGCTCATAATTTGATTCCGAAGACTCCCTTTGAAACAGTCGACAAGAGCTAAGCTAGATGCAATTTAGATGGACTGTTTTTTTTAATTAATGTACCAATTCCAGCTCTAATTGTTCTAAAATATTAAAAAACGTTGGATATAAATTTAAAGAATGATATAAAACCCATTTTAGCTCTCTTTTATCACAAAGAAGCTTCTCTGATCTGTGATATATATTTTCTTGATCGGGAAACAAAACAAAATCAACTATGTAAAAAAACATACATAATGAAGTAAATTACTATTGCTATAATTATTAACTTTTTGATGTATTTTATAGATCGTGGCAACAAAGTAAACTCTAAATTGGCATCCAAAAATAATTCACTATAATCAGAATTTAGATATGAACAGTTAATGAGCTCTTCAGAGCACTGATTGATTCAAGAACTTAGATGCCTGGGCTTTCAGATGTTTTTGGCCACAAATATACCTGATGATTCCTTTATCCTAGAGCCTTAAGCGACAAAATATATAAGAGGCCTTTCAGAAATCTGGGATCTCAGTGGCTCTAGAACTGGTAATTCCAGGTTTCAAGGGATCAGTTTAGGATCAGATTTGGAAGGTTGTTAGATATCAGTATGACTTCAGAGACACAATGATCTAGTATTAAAATAATGACAATAAACCCGTTAAAATAGGAGTGTCTAAGTAAGATGTGTTCAGTCTTGATTGGACCTACGCAGTTTGGATTTACAGGCCTAATATAGATCTTTATGAGGCCTTTGCACTGAGAAGATAAAGAAAGGTAAATGGGAACGGTAGAGAAGTAAAAAAAGTATAATCCACTCGGTTAATGTTAATTACTATGTTAATTATTTTATGGGGTATTCTTCCAGTTCATATTAATGGTGGGTGTTGCTAAACTGTGCTCGAAGTTGGAAGGTGGTAAAAATTGGGCATTTGTACGTTGATTACATTAAAAATACATTCTAACACAGGGTTTTGTAAAATACTTATTAAAATGTCTATACAGCAAAGAATATTGAAATTTGGAACCGCCATTATAAAAATGGTTCATGTAAGTCTATTAGGAATATTTATGTATCGCAAGTGCAACAAGGAAACGTTGACGTGGATGAAGATTACGATGAGATGGGTGAATAAGGTTACTGGGGCGTTGTTATATGTTTAGGTATGGCGGTAATTATACCACGATAGTCCGGGAGGCGAAAGTCAATATGCATTACATAGACTAACATACAGTCTAGTGTGTCGTGGACTCGATAGAGGAAATTATGTCCATAAGAGAGGAGATCGTCATCCACTCTAGTTATTGGTAGTGTGATATTA
The DNA here is from genome assembly GCF_021130785.1 of Homalodisca vitripennis. Classification (NCBI taxonomy): domain Eukaryota; kingdom Metazoa; phylum Arthropoda; class Insecta; order Hemiptera; family Cicadellidae; genus Homalodisca; species Homalodisca vitripennis. The sequence continues at coordinate 39,883 of NW_025777966.1, forward strand.
GTGGGTGTCAAAAGACACCCTCCTACAATCATATTTAACAAAAACATATTATACTCTCAAAACCAACCAACAGGCACTTAAACAAAAATTAAATCAGTTTTAAGTAATACAATAAGACAACTTAGCTTGAAAACGAAGGAAATAACTGAAAATGAATCTAGAGATCAAATTGACTGAAAATTAAAACTTTCAGTTTGGTAATTTGAGTAAAAACATTAATATTTTGAAAACTAAGATTATTTCGATAGGTAAAACTGTTATGTAGTTTAATATTTTAGCCAAACATCTACAAAAGTTACTTGTATAAATTATTATGCTCTGAATATCTACAGTACAAGTCTTTATGACAGTAAAAATGGGTATTATTGGATATCGGCTTTGAATACTTACCTGGTAATCAGAGGAACAGTGGCTGAGTCAATTTTATAAAATATATAAGTATAGTAAAGTTGAGAAGAAATGAAACTTAACTGTGAATAAACTCTTCAGCAAATTAAACGTTGATTGATGATCGAGTATAGATGGACATTACTGTAGTGGAATAATGAGCGAGCCAGACTTGTGGTGGCTCGGTTTACAATTGCAATGATTAACTTTTGTGTCACATCTTGAAGTCTCTCATTGACAGTCGAGATAACGAGCGCACAAAGTATGATTTTTGTCATTGTTTAGGACACCTTTTTAGGCCTGAGATGAACTTATAACTGCTGTATGACTTGCTATTCTAATTGGTATTGTCTTACATCCTGTAATGTGTTTATAATTAATTCGAAATATCTATGAGGTTTAAATTTTGGCTGATTTTTACTTTCCAACTGAACATTCACTGCGTAAATATAGACAAATATAGGCATATTAACTCGATGTTAAATGTGTGTCCGTGGTAAGAAGAATGAACGTTCCTCAGAGAAAATCTTCTGACTTTATAATACATTTTATGGTACCTTCTTGGAGTTCCTACACGTTGTAGATCTCTAACATCGATCAAGAGGCAATATTTAACTCTTAAAAGACTTTATGTAGTCCATGAAGTATGCGAAATGGTAATATAATTGAGGCAAGACACTCATTTTTGAAGTTATGGTCCATGAAAACTGTGTAAATGATGAATTTTGTAATTGAAAGTTACAGTTTTTGAGACAACGAAAGTAAACGTATATAACTCTCCTAAAAATATCAAGCGAGACAATGGCGAGTTATACGAGTGGCAAAGATCTGCGCGTAGGACAGTTTGATAATTAGAGTTGTTTACCTAAGGAAATGTGAATATTGAATGAATACGGAAATACTTTTTGATAATGTTAGGTATTAGTTTTATTTTATTAGATTTTTGAATGGAGATCGTTATTCATCCTAACTAATATACTTTCATACTAAACCATCATGATACACAATTCAAACATGTCTACCTTGCTGTCAAACATTTTTAAACTGAATATGGCTCTTTAGATCAAGGTGGAAATATTATAATATGCGTTTTGTGTTGGTAATTTGCGACTTGGTTTGAACCAAAAATCCTCCTTAAAAAGTTTCCTCTAGTAGACTGATCACTCCTGTCACTTCGCAGATAAAGTCTAAGCGGTTCATTCACCACATATAATCCGCTTACCAGTTGTAATTGTCTCACTTAGAGTTATATCTTACCGGTACGTATGGAACATCATGTCTAATTCAACATTGTTCCATTTAACCTTCAACCCGAGTTAAAACAGTTCTACTAGTAGATTCATTACTTCTGTCACTTCGCAGATAAAGTCTAAGCGGCTCATTCACCACATATAATCCGCTTACTAGTTGTAATTGTCTCACTTGGAGTTCCATCTTCCCGGTACGTATGGAACATTATGTCGATTTCAACATTGTTTCTTATAACCTTCCAACCCTGAGTTAGGAAATTTCTACTATAGAACGGGACACATCATTGCAGCCGTGGCCCTTTATAAGCAGTTACCGCACCCCACTTCCCCCCTCACCATCCAACGTTGCCACATTGCTGTATCAGCTGATTCTCAGTATGAGGTGACGACATCTCTCTTTATTCCGGTTGTTTGCTTTTTTCCTCTCCGGTGTTGGAATATTCTGAATGTTTTTATTATTATTTTAGCTTATAATCTTTGTCGAAGTGTAAACACGTGTTAATTTAAACCATGAAAATAAAGGATACAGGAAGATAGATGAGAAGTAAAAGTGAGCAGAACCGATCACTCGATTGTTTAATACAATCGATTACCCCATCACTAGTTATTCTTCCGTTACAGCTGGCAAACACCGCGCTATAACTCAAGCTTGCATTGATGTCTCGTACTATAGTAGAATGATTACTCCTGCCACTTCGCAGATAAAGTCTAAGCGGCTCAGTCACCACATATAATCCGCTTAACGATTATAGGTGTCTCACTTAGAGTAGAGTTACGTCTTCTCGGTACGTATCATCATCGATCTCAACTGTAACAAGTGTATTTAACCGGATTCAATAAGCTTTACCAGGATATTAATTGGGTTATAAGTATGAATTGAAAAGAAAGAATGAAGCAGGGTAGTTTTATTTATTTGATGTAGCCCTGGGTAGCTTTTCTTGCAGATAAATAATGGATGAAACCACATGGAGTGCAAAAAATAACGATTCCAGTCTAAACTGGATCACTTGATTCCATAGTTCAATATTCGTTTAACACACATTGGTTCAAAAATCACGTGAAACTATTATTCTGCAGATATAAAGAAAAGTGGGTTTTATTAGAAATTTCAATAGGACGATTTGTAAAAAATACCTTTTAAACCAAGTTTTCTTCAAATACCAATTTTCTGAACATTTTCCCAATATGGCAATATGTATTAAACCTTGATGAGTCGAGTTTTTTCATAAAATAAACACTTATTTATTTAATTTTACATAAAAACATTAACATCAGCTAAAAATAACGGTTTGTTATCAAGATACACTATGAAGAAGTTTTTTGTTTTACAAGACCCTTTATAACATCACTTGAACGTTATAAGTGGGTTTATCCTTGTAATGTCTGCTATTGTTTCCATAACGATGGTAGTTGGTATAATCTTGAGATTGGATACTTATCTCTATTGTGGAATGTTAATCTCATTAGGCTATATACAGATTGAACAATTATCGTTAAAAACAAACTCTCATGTCAGAACGGTAAAACTGGAATAAGATTAGGGTCATATTATCCTTAAAAGTAATGGAGTCTAATTATTGTAAAATACTCAGAATATATTTGGAGCAAAAAAATATGATAAACACAAGAAAATTACTTCAATTAACTTAGACCGCAAATTTATTGTAGCTTAACTACAAGACCACGCTAACATCAAAGCAAAATTCATGGCGAGCTCATGTAATTAAATTTAAGAGGAAAATAAAACTTTATAAAATTAATATTACTTTATTTTTTTATACTGTGTACTATATTATTCAATAGCTACGATAAAAGAACAATGAATGCTTTATATTAAATTTATTTTGGCATCGGTAATCACTTACTTCTTGTATAAAAGGAGAGCTGGTGCCGAGCGGTCTAATTTGCCGTGCTTTAAATTTGAAAGCGTAAGTTCAGCCCTGTCTGGGGCCGTACAACTTACAATATCATCTTCAGCTTTAACGGTTTATTAACTTTTACAATTTATTACAAATTCAGAGAAGGCTAAACACCTTATTTAATAATTAATATTTATTCAGTGTCAATTAAAATATAGTTGTGCGGCTTTGTTTCAATTACATATTAACTAAAAACACTTACTAAGATCATAACGTAGTACATAGAAATTGTGTTCAAAACGTGAAGAATATAAAAACATGTGATTAAATTTAAGAGGATTTGGGTTAAATTAAATGGTTGTGATTAAATTTAAATTTTGGGTTTGCTGGCTGAGACTTTTAACAAAATAATTTAAATAGATGTCTTTGTGTAAATTTTCAAATAAGCACACGAACTTTAATGAGGTTTGGAAATACACCCAAAACATGTTTCAAAGACTGGGATTGTTATCCATTTTACGTTCCATCCAGAAAATCTTATAGTATAAATAACAATGACTAATTAACGTAAGACAATTTAACAGAAACAAGTAATAAACTCTATATTATTACTTATACCAATAAATTATTGATTGTCAACTTCTTTTGTTTGGAAGATGTCGGATCTACACACTTAATATGTGTTAGCAAGATATTTTACTTTTAATAATAATAATGTTGTCTTTATTTTCATCAAGCGTTTCTCAGTTACATACAGAACAACTGCTTTTCAGAACAACTATCGTCAAATACAACATATACATGAAAATTAAATAGAAATAAATAAATAAAATCTATACATTAAGCAAATTCTGCCTCATCTTATTCTTAAATGTAGCTATTGAACATTGTTTCACGTTTGGTGGGAGGTCGTTGTACAATTTCGGGCCGAAATAAGAGAAGCTCCTCCTTCCCAACTCCAGCCTAACTTTGGGAAAGTGAAGAAGATTCCCATGGCGGGTTCTGCGCTGAGAGACCTCATCCCGAAATGAGAGCTTCTCACTAAGGTACTGAGGCTCCTGATTAACAAGAGCCTTGTGGACCATGCAACACGTCATGACCCTGCAGACGGTCTCTACCGACATCATCCCAGCGGCATCTCTGTAAGGAGAGACATGCTCAAATCGTTTCAAATTAAAAATGAAACGGATAGCAGAGTTTTGCAACTTTTGAATGCGATGCATGTCTTCTCCAGAAATGCTATTCCCGTAGGCTGGGAAACAGTAGGCGAAAACGGACAGGACTAGTGACTGCATGATACGTAGCTTCGCAGACTCAGGTAAAATATCTCTAAATCTGTAGAGTCCCCTCAGTCTACCGAGTGCTCGTTGACAGGCATGCGTGACATGGTCAGAGAACGTGAGGCCACTGTCTAGCACAACGCCAAGAGTTCTCGCCCTATCAAATACAGCCAAACTCTGGCCATCGAGCCTCACCATCACTCCTCTTTCACTGAGGGACTGCACAATGTTGTGTGGCGCCGTATGCAACACAGTGCACTTGCCTATGTTTAGTTTCAGCCCATTCGCCATTGACCACCCCAATATTTTTTCAAGGTCGACATTGATCATATCAATGGCTGACCATCTGCGATGGCTCATAACACAAGTGCAGCTGCGAGTCGTCAGCATACAAATGAACTGTGCAATTTTGCACACAGCTTGGCATATCGGCTGTGTACATATTGAACAGAATAGGCCCTAGGCAACTACCTTGAGGAATGCCTCGATACTTCACAAGCGGGGTTGATGTTTCACTCCCTAAACGCGTCACCTGCAGCCTGGAGTCTAAGTATGACTTTATCCAATTGACTACGCTCAAGTCAAAGCCATAATAGCTCATCTTCGCTAAAAGCATCTCATGGTCCATTGAATCAAAGGCCTTAGAATAATCCAACATAACAATGGAGTTATATTTACCCCTGTCTTTGGTGTCAATCATATCACTGAAAAGATTTGTCAGGGCTGTACATGTACTATGATTGCGCCTGAAGCCCGATTGCAGCTTCGGTAAAATATCCGATGTTTTCATAAAACTGTCTACTTGTCTAATGGCAATCTTTTCCAGTATCTTAGACATGGCTGGGAGTATTGAAATTGGCCTAAGCTGGTCTACCTGATTGGCAGCTTGCCCTTTCGGTATTGGCCGAACAATACTTGTTTTCCATGACTTTGGAAACACGCTGCCAACCAGGGAAACGTTTACCAGGTGTGTAATGGCTTTGACTGCGTAGGGGCTCACTGACTTGATCATGTCAATCGAAATTCCATCGCTGCCCACAGCTTTAGATTTTATTTCATTCATTGCCGAAATAACGTCTCTTTTACTGACAGCGTAAAACTTAAATTTATCTCTAATTTCTTCTCGGCCATTGGTTGCAAAAAATTCCCATACGCTTTTATCAATCTTCGGGCCAGCTCCCATGTTTATAAAGTATTCATTGATCTCATGCGCTTTAAGTTCTGGTGGAATGTTCGAGCAATCCCTTGTTTGTACAATATCATTTTTCTTAAGGCATGTCCAGAACTCCTTTGGATTTTTTGAAGAGGATAGCTTTTCAGAAAAAAATCTCTTTTTTGCAATTCTGATCATAGCTTTTAAAGCTACTTTACACACATTCTCATCACAAGAACCAATATGTTGCTGTTTATTGCAGATGACATGAAAGCCTATTAAGAGATCTTACTTCAAGAGATCTGGAAGAATAAAATAATGTTTATAAGATATTAAAATCAAATTATTGATTTAAAATGGGGTATATACCGAAGTATGTGCAAAAATCATAAAGTGTGTTACTTGGGAGCAACTTGAAGAAGTGTCTTGTCTCCGTGAGTTGAATACATAGTGTTGCAAACTCTTCCAAAGTTTTCTAGTGTAGATGAGTCTGTCTGAAACTAAACTGTGAAGATAACTTAAACAGTGAAGGAACTGCTTTTGCTCTTTAAAACAGGTCTTGATAATATATTCAAGATTAGTGTAGCTCGGTTCAAAAGCATTTAGTTGCAAAATATATAAACTTCGTAAACTTAACGAAACACATATTTTGAATTCATATCTTAATCTTTTAAAACATATAGTACCAAGATTTCAAATCAAATTAATAGTATGTTAAAAAACATCACATTTCCTATATATGAATGAAGCCATAACATGAATGCATGTATAAATAAGATTTTAATAAATGTCCTGTGTCTGTCACCTGCGAACTCATATCCATAACCAGAATTTACAAAATAAATTATATATTTCTCAAAGGTTTTGCAATTAGATCAATATGTCTATATTGTCTTGATAATTCCATTATATATAAATAAATTAATGTTGTAGTTTTTGAAATGTAAATTGTAATATTATACCAAGTATAAACTTTTTATATTCTTTTGATAAATGTTACGAAACTAGAGTTATTAACAATAGTACATGTATCATTGATCTATGAAGCATATACTTTCTAAGCTCAAACACTATCACTATGATTTATTACTTGATAATTTGTTAATCAATCAATTATATATCCTTGAGTCCTGCCTATAATTCGAATACCTTAAAGAGCAAGAAGTAATATTTTTGTTCTCTATATATTGGTCTAAGAAAAAAGTATTTTCAGTTAGTATTTTTCCTGCTTCCTAATAGTTATGTTTCCTATTGAGAACGGAAGAGCGTTTTAGAAGTTAATATTTATACACCTGAGTTAAGTAGCTAATTTCATCCTTTATAAAATATCACTTAACGATGCCACCTTAAACGAGCAAATACACTTAAAAGTGATACTGAGAGAAATAACTTTTGAAAGTGCATAATATTTAGATAAATAAACATACCATCTCAGAAAGTAGTGAAGCTTTACGATGTTGCGACATATTAGTAAGTTGAAGTAGAAATAGAACCATGCCGCAGACTAAGTGCTCCGAAACTCAATTTATACGCTGTTCCTCAGCGTGGTAACTATTAGTAAACAAACTTTACCATATCGGAACGTTGTTAACTTACCGCTGAGCTTCTCACACAACTCTGGATGCCTTTAAGTTTAATCAGTTTCGTAAGTAGAATACTAAAATGATCCATCTCACAGGTCCTACATTTCATGAAACCAAAAGTGTCCTCATAGAGGGTTCCTGTGCTCCAACAGTCCAGAGATCATTAAATATGTATCTGTTGGAAGAAGCTCCATGTTGATCCTAAAACTCATAAGTTTTCACTAACCTTGAGGATAGTCCAGGGGCTGTTAGTTTCAGTATTTCTTAGAGTACATAGACAGCGACTACGATACTCATATACCCGAGCTGAGTATGTCATTACTTTTACTTACTTGTGACACTCTCCTTACACGGGATTTTCTTGTTTTTTCTTTTCCAAATTAGATCTCACACATTGACTGGTAACCTTTGGCTAACCTCTTGTATTTCCGACACTCCAATTTTCAGTCATCTTCTCACTTCCTTCATGTCCATTAACCCCAATTTCAGCCTTCCACCTCTTCTCCTCATTCTTTACCTATCTACCTCTTCCTAAGAGAGGTTGTCTGAAATTCGATCGGCACCGCCCAGGATGGCCTCGAGAGTGCCCAAAGTCCTCGGGGAAACGTCGGATCTGTCCTGGCGGTGGGCTGTTAGAAATCGTTTTGCCTTCGGTCCTTTATCAGATAGTGCGATATAGATCGAGAAGTTGGGCTCTGCGTTGCCACGGGAAAGCCCTGTCCGTATGTATAATCGGGGACGAATAGAACGTAAATCAGGCACCAGGGTACTGGGGCAGGACATTTTTTGTACGCGGGTACACCCGTTCCTGGTTACTCCTGTCTTCAAATCAGAAATACAGGGGAATGCAACCCCACCCCTAAGAACGTAGTACATGACACTGGCGGGAAGGGGAGTTTCGCCGACCTTGCCGATCTGTAGCTCCTCAGACGACAGATTGACGACGTTGATCAGGACGAGGTAGAACACCTAGAAGAGATCGTCAAAGAGATTGAGGAGATTCGGGTGGTACGTCACACAAATCATAGATTGCCTTCGTTACTTATTATAACAAGAGTGAACTACATCCAAGTCCTACTGCAGGTTCTGGCCTGGATACGTGAGCACGGCGTGCCTCTGGTGATAGAACAGACCGACATCGTACCAGGCGGAGGACTGGCACCGTCGTCCCGGTCCGAGCGGACTGGGAGCTTATCGGGACAAAGAGTGCCGTGAAGTATCTCAGATTGAGGCTCGATACCAAGCTTACGTTCTTAGACTATATCTCTCGGCCGGCAAACAAGGCGGCGGTTGTTACCGCATATTTGAACCGACTAATGAAAAATATCGTCGGACCTGTGATGAGTAAGAGGTGGCAGCTCATTTCGAACCGTCTTTCCGTGCTTGTGTACGTGTGCGAGATATAGGCTGATGCTCTTTGTCAAGTTTGCTTTAAGAAAAAAAAAAAAAAAAAAAAAAAAAAAAAAAAAAAAAAAAAAAAAAAAAAAAAAAAAACACGATCATGAACTGTTTCCAAACCGGTCATCTTCGTGGTGGCTAGGGATGCCCGCTTCCCCAATCGACCTGCTCGGTTTCGAGGGGAAGCGGGCTTGTGAAGGGAACGGCGTGGTAACTTGTACCGAAGGTCGAGAACATATCACAAGGGACTGGCAGGAACGATGGCTGCTAGAGAGGAGAAGTTATAAATGAATTATACATGAAAAAACATAAATTGTACAATAAGGATTAGAGTATTATGGATATGTCGTACCAAGTTTCCATTCCACGTAACTTGTTTTTTTGTATAATTTAGCTACAAGAAATAATTCGAAGAACTAAAGATTTGTCTCAAATCCTGCTTGAGAATGCCTGTAAAAGGTACGAGACGTAGTTTGTCTCGAGATATTTGTTCAGTTGCTAAATAACTTATACTTACAGCATGACCTCTATGAAGCGCGTGAATGTGTAAAATTGCTTCAGTTGACATACCAGTGATGTATATGGCACAACCTGTTTCTTAGAGGTACTCTTACATTGAAAATTTGGAACAGTGGCCATAATCCTCTATGTCATTGAGTAGTTCTCATAGAAACATAATTCCAGGTATATCCAGGTATAATACCAGGTAAGACAATAGTAATGATTCTAAGTTGGTTTCAATTTGATTTTGATGTCTCAACATCCATGTAATCAAATCCCTTTTGTACACTGAGGATTCTGATGAATCTTATCTGCATTGATTTAATTTTGTGGAAATGAAATCTCTCTCCGCTTGTTAGTACCCTTAGTCTATTGTATCTTTAGACATTGAATCAGAATCTACAACTAGTTTCTACTAGCGCAATAATAATAATTGAGGTGCTAATTACAAATCCCTCCAAAAATAATTTATTGTGTAAGGAAACCTCTTTAATTAACCACATTCAAGTAGTTTTTAACTTTTTAATTTTTCTTAGAAATCGTAGTATTTCATGAGTGTAATATATGTATAACATAAGTGTATGTCAAGAAAGTTTTCCTTAATTTTATCAAGTAAGGGTGCGTCCCACATCAAGCGGAGAGTAATTTTCAAAGACATATTTAAGAATTACATAAAAAGACTTTCCACTAAGGTTCCAATAAACATAATATTTACTTTACCATAAATCGACACAATATTCAAAGCAGAGAGGCAGCACGTTCTTGGCATTCCTCATTCTTAGCTAAAGTTGCCTCTATCAGCTTCTAAAACTTTTATCTCAAAGTTAAACTTCATACACTCCTCTATCATCAGAGCGCATATTGTACTAAATTTAATTTTAATATGTTATGTTCAAATGTTAATTTAAATGTTATATCAATAGTAAAAATGTAACAAGAATTGTTTTGTAGTCCAAAATATACAAGCTTATCCACTAACACGCAAAGCCAAAAATACTTAGTTGCAAGATTTGTTCAAGTAGATATATTCTAGATTCGCTAAGTTAAAAAGTAGATTTCATAAAAGTGTCCGTCTTAATGATAGTATAAGCGTGTCTACGTGTCTGATTGCGTGTTCAAACATAAGAAGACTAATAAAGAAAAAACTACAAGAAGATACTTTCTATGTTTGGATGAAACATGACATCAGAGCACAAATCCTTATTTACAGGACCTCAGTAATGATAGAGAGTATAGCAGTAGCTGCTCCTGTTATGGTTCCAAATGATGTCACAGTGTGAGTATGAGGACTCACATATATAGAAGTTCTAATAAGTAAGATTGTATTAAATGAACTTAAACTAACTTTCTCATAACATCTTAGCTTGAAAAAAAAATATAAAGCAAAGTTTAGTGAAAGGTTTTAAATAAATTTGAAAATATTTTTAAAATGATTTAATACGGAAACAAGGTTTACTGCATTTTGTGTAAACGTGAATGGACACTTCTAGTGAGGCGAGCAATCATGTGTTCAAACATGAACACACACGTTTAAATAATATGATAAATGTTGTTAATATTAATTTATATAATCAATAAAATGTTTAGAAAACACAGTTAAAACAAATAGTTCATTGCAATAGCTAAATACTAGTTTTCTGCCCTGTACAAAATACTGGATAGAGCGTTTGGAGTAGATTCATAATGCAAACTTTAATTTGCATCATACTGCCAGCCGGCCTCAATGTTGTGTTGCTGTGCTGTGGCGAGGTGAGATTTACTCAATTACGATGCCGTCAAGATCCAGCAAGTGAAATTTTTTTAAATGAAAACTCCTGTAAAAAGATGTTTTGTATATCTGCAATCTTACATGTGCATATGAGCTGGTACGAATGAATTATTAGCAATTTTAAGACAATATCGAACAAAACGCAATACAATGTTTTCTCCTGCAAAGTTGTATTGCATTTCAAAATGAAACATTTATTTTGGTCACACACACACAATTATATATCGTTAATACAGCATAGAAAAGAAAATTTCTGTCGCATGCATTTTTCTGTATTGCAATATCGTATATAAAAAAAATTTACAGGTTTCATTAATTGAATAAATAACTGAAAATCATGTATTATGATATGTTACGTTGCATTTTTTCATTAAGGTCTTAATACATCATTGAGTAGTACAGTATTAGTAAAAGATAATATGATAGTAGACTTACTATTAAGATAAACACTACATTTAAGAACTCCCATCTTGAGTACGGCCAACTTTAGAATATATATATATATATATATATATATATATATATATATATAAATAAATAAATATATATATATATATATATATATATAAATGATGCAATAAGGTCTTAATACATCATTAAGTAGTATTAGTAAAAGATAATATGATAATACACTTACTATTAAGATAAACACTACATTTAATGTGTAATGTGTGTGTTAATGTATATATATTTTCTAAAGTTGGGCGTTCTCAAGATGGGAGTCCTTAAATGTAAGGTCCTTTAATGTAGTAAGTGTACTCATATTAGGCCTATCTTTTACTAATACTGTACTACTCAATGATGTATTAAGACCTTAATGAAAAAATGCAACGTAACATATCATAATACATAATTTCCAGTTATTTATTCAATTAATGAAACCTGTACATTTTATATATATATATATATATATATATATATATATATATATATATATATATATATATATTCACCCGGCAAGTGAGAGATCCGGGTTCGACTCCCGGCGGAGCAAGTACTTTTTGCGATTCAATGTTTATTGAAATTAAATAAGGCTATTGCCATTTATACAATTTAACGTAAATAAAAGTCGTTTGACTGGTGTTTGGTCTTCCGATCATATGTTAGTTTGCTTATTTAAACGCATATGTGACAGATACGGCCAAATACAAAATAATTGAATCGGAAAAAGTGAGCGCTCTGTGGTGTAATGGTAGCACATTCACCCGGCAAGTGAGAGATCCGGGTTCGACTCCCGGCGGAGCAAGTACTTTTTGCGATTCAATGTTTATTGAAATTAAATATATATATATATATATATATATATATATATATATATATATATATATATATATATATGTACAGTATATGTGTGTGTGTGTGTGTGTGTTTTTTTTTTCTGCTAAGGGACCTGAAAACATACTTAAAGAAGAAATTGATATCAACGTTGCACGTTGATGTTCTTACACTGGTGTAGGTTACACTAGAGGTTTGTTCTACATTCACTGAGAAGGCAAACTGTGTCTCTATTATAGAGTCAGTTAATTATATTTTGATGTACAGAGCAACTTGAGGAAAATACGTGGATGGAATTTAAGAACAGCATTTGGAAAATGAAAAGTATATTTTATCGCAAACTAATGTATTTAAAAGGCACATAAAACCATAGAAAATCATATATTATCAATAGATTTAGCCCTTATTATACATAATTTACAAAACTATTATTATATGTACCTATTTGGTAGGCCTAAGCTATTCAAGTGAAAGTTAGTTAATAATTTGCAATCACTAATCAAATATTTTGATAAATTCGGATATCCCTGACGTGTAAATATAATTTAGAAAAAAATAGTAAATCAAAATGCAATAAAAAGTAATATATTTGGTTTTTAAAACTTTTACTGGATGTGTGTGTGTGTGTGTGTGTGTGTGTGTGTGTGCGCGTGCGCGCGCGCGTGTGTGTGTCATATTAATTGAACCGAACAAACGCAAATAAAGTCACAGATTAGTAGCTAGGGCATTCGTATTATTTAAAAAAAACCCTAAAGACTAAAAGTGTTTACAACACCGTTACAACAGAAAACGTTGTTCAAATATTCAACCCAATAAACTAGTCTCTGTGGGACCATGAAACATGCAAGAGCCACTTTCTAACTTGGCAAACCTCTTCGCGAAAACATTGAACCTCAGTCATTCCTGTCAGGTGAATGTGTTAATTTATAAATACATTTTAATGATTCAAGTTGATAAAAATGTTTCTTCGTCATATTCAACATATAAATTAATCTGTATAAGGAATAGCTTATATTATTAAAATCTACCAAAGGGAAATAAGAAAAAAAATATTCCTCAATTGGTTGGACTGAGAGATTATCGATGTGAGATGGCTTACGATAGGATAAGCCAGACAGACCCATATACAAATATGTCCTTCTATATGTCTGTCTCTCCGTGACTTTCGTAAAAAAAGCTTCAGACTTTAAATTTGGTGGCTAGGTTCCTCTTGTCCAAGGAACGTAAGATTTTGAAAGAGTTCAATTGATTTTGCGCTTAAAAGGTCAAAATTAAAGGTAAAAATAAAATTATAATATATTTACATATTTATATTAGTTTGATGGGTAACCATGATAGCAAAAAAACGCAGAATAAACAGAGTAGAAACATATGACATTTTAACATGTTGTCTCATGTTATGTACAACCTCCTTGCATGTTCTACTATGTCTATTAGCTATGTGATGAGGTTACTTTGTTGGAATAGTTGGGTTGGTTTATTTTTGAAAATATTATAGTAGGTATCAGTATTAGAGATATGTAGCTCTGATTAGGTCTATTGATAGTAATATATAGGGGGTTTTAAGATTAATACGGTTATAATTATTGATAATACAACATTTTGATTTAACTACAAGCTGGAGAGTATGCATGAACTGTGACTCATAAGTGATTAATTTGATTTACCTGAAAGCAAGAAAAACTAGGACAATTCTAGGACAAACATAAGACAGAGTACCAACAACTGTTTTTACATACAATTATATAAAATATTACTTGTCAAATATACCTGTATTTATACAATGTTATGGAGATAAAAAAATAATAAGGTAGTACAGTTGTCAAAAATATAAACACAAAATTAAAAATGTACATCTTGAGAACACCCAAGTTCATAATTTAAACTCTTTAGTGCATGAAACATTAATAGTATACAACAAAATACAACAGTTTTCTTTGGCTTTCCAGGTAATTACTTCTTTTAAAAGTAATCAGTGTCTAAAAAAACATGGACTTGTCAAGTCCATTAACAAATTTAATGTCTTGAAGATACAAAAATCTGAACCCACCAGGCATCTTACAATTGTTCTCTTCTGGTCATTTGTAGGGCCTGTACGGTATGCAAAGCAAGACAGCGTTTTAAGTCATTAACTAATTTAATAACTCTATAACAGTTAACTCAGTTTCATTGAGATATTTTGCCACATATTGATGTATTGATGTAGGTTGATGTATGCCCATATGCAGCGGTCGGGCAGAAATGATTTTGATTTTGAAATACTGTTTCATACACGTGATGGGCATAGTAGGTAAGTATACTGTACTTTTATCTTAACAACTACACTACTTTTTCAAGTACTGTCTTTTAATCAAATACAAAGTATGAAAACAATTGTCTTGTTAAAATTTTTGGCTATAGCTAACAAAGACATTTTTTTATGTTAGAGTAGAAATTAGTATTTACAGTGTATACTGATTCAGAATATAGAACTTAATGTACACTTTAAGGTCATTAATTGAAGGTAAAGTTAGAGGAACGTTGTTTGCGTATCACACGAGGAAAGATCCTTGTTAAGCTCGAGAACATTGTTTGTCTCTCATATACATAATATAGGAGAAAATATGCAGGCGTTTAAAATCCGTTCATTTTGGATTAATCTAATAAAGTTGGTGTTACAAAACAATTTTGTAAAATGTTATATTTTGACATCAATATGTATCTTAAGAACATCATTAAACAAGTTTGTAAATGCTAATCTTTTTTGTATGTGTTGTAAACAAAGGAGTTTTCAACCCTCTGTGCAAAATGTCATTGTGTGGCGTAGTTCCTGATGTTGAAGGTTTAAACAGTTACTTACCCACTATGTGCCAACACGGATATCATGAACACTTATGTGGCTTTACTTTTAGTATATTTTTTAAAGATTATTACAATTTATACTCTTATATATTTATTTATATATATATATTTCAACACTCACCAGTAAAATATTTGATTAAATTTACACAAAAATTAACAAGTTACCAATATTTAGGTATACGATGTTAGTTTGAGTAACACATACAAATTAAACCACAGAAACCACCAATATATTGGTGTGAAATATACAAAATGTGGTATTATTCAGAGAAAAATACAAATATTTTCACATTAATATCTCGCAACTATTTTATTAAATTTTTCGAATACCGTAAAAATAACTATTTGTTGCACATAAAAAATCACGCTTCCATTAAATATTATTAAAATTACTTTTTTAATAGTATACACTTTTATTAATCATATAAATATAGTATCTCATTTACATAATAACTCATAATTCTTGTTGGTTAAAATGTTTAACTACAAAAGTATTAGCCTAAATATATAAAATAATAAGAAAATAACATAAACACACTGAATGAATAATGATTAATTTATTAGGGTTCCTTTATGCTGATGCATATTAACATGTTATATTTAGTATTAATAGTAACAACTGAATGCTGTTAACACAAGTTAACTATTAATGCTGGTTTCTTATATTTTATCGAGCAACAACTTAAATGTTTATGGTAAATGTGGTTGATTAAAATCAGCCGCTGAAACAACTGTGTTCTGAATCTCTCCATCCCAGCGGACTGTATTAGTGATAACCAGAGTTAAGGCTGAAAACATGGAGCTGAACAATCTTTAAATGCAGAATCTACGAGTGTACTTTTCGTACGATATTTTCATTTTATTATGTGATATAACCCATACCACTGTGACCTGAAGAAGTTAATTAAAAAAAATATAACGATTGTATTGCATTAGACACTTTTTTCAGGTTGGAATTTTGACAGTTTAAATATATTTAAAAACTTAATAAACTGCGTCAATGAGTGAGTTAAGAAACATAATAGAATTTTAAGATACTTCTAGAACCTGCTCAATAAAACATGGCCTTACTAGCACATTTCGGATGGCATTGTGGTCTGTTTTTCCTTCATACAACAATAACAATAAAGATCAATAGGACGATATTTATCAATAAGAGATACAACAGATTAATACCAATATTCACGTAGCTCTTTTTAGATCACTGTACACTGGATTATGTATTGGAAGAGTTGTAATTTAATATAAGAACTCATTTAACTTCTTTTTGTAAGAAGGGGATAGTATCATGTTTTCAGAAACAAATATAGTGTATTATACTATTTTGATCTGTATATTTTTTAAACAGTCAAGATGGTTCTATTCACTAGAAAGTGACAGTTACGTGTGGGTAGTTTACTTGAGGTGTCACTATTATATTGGGTCCCCAGCTCTACGACTGTAGAGTGCTTTTTGCAAAACCTTTATCCTATGTATGTTTTGTAGTAAATGAAAAATATAGATGTTTTATAAAACAAATTAACTATTGAAGAACTCCGATGGGTTTTTTTTTATAGTAATGCAAGACATCTGTATAATGTAATCTTGTCAGAGGTGGAACCACCGTTATAGTGGTTATAGTGGTTCGTTATGGGCTTAACGAAGTTGAGCGCTCGTTATTACATGCTCTTCTGTAAACACTTGTTGGCAATATTGCAGCTTTACAATATACGTTATCTCACAATCTTCAAAGATTGACCTGTTTTACCTCCAAAATATCAGTCAAAGAGCGTCCATTTAGAATGTTTACTATTACGTTAGAAATTGACACTTATTTAAAATAATTATTGCTTACTTGATAGATTATCAAATCACATAGTTTGAACCCAGCCAGCCCATTACTGATAGACAATATGCAGGACTCAAAAATTACCAATTACCAAGTAAAGGAAGTTAGTATCTTAGAGATTTTCTCCGAACATTTAGCATTGAATAGCACACTAGAAAAAATGTTAACATCAGTAACATAACTTTACTTTGACAACAGAAGGTGACGTAAGAGGTCGCAAAATGATAAACATTTGATTTAATACCTTGATCTTATAATTGCTTGGTATATAGAATGTTTTCAGCAGTATACATTGGAATAATATAGTAATAGTTTGAAAATTTTCAAATAACAAATAACATTTTCAAACTATTACTATTACATATTAAGTTTTTCTATGACAAGCATGAGTTTTCTCTCATGATTGTCATAGCGTATGACAACAGTTTTTAACATTACGGTACTGGTACGTATATAGCACATTCTGGTATGTTTAATACTTGTCTTTACCCATTATGGTATCAATAATCTGCAGAAAGTTGCTAGTTATAATAGAGCACGACAGTTTAACCCACATCATCATACTCGTACTGGCATGTATTTAAGGAGAGCCTAATATTTTTTATAATGTTTTTAGTCATAGTATATTAAATTAAAAACATCACAATACGTATTGTTGGCTTTTTAACATTTACCCGAATGCGTCAGTGACCAACTATTCTAAATAATTTCATAACGATGTAGTATAATATCAAGAATTAAAAAAATCGCATCTTGTAATGAATGTGTATTCCATATAATAAGAATATTGCGTATTAAAAATATCAATTCACTACTATATCACATATGTAAACCCATATTTTAGATACTTGTTACATACGTAAACACGATTGAATCTTTTTTTTAAAATAACGTGAATGAACATTTGATACCAATTACACAGTGAGCTGAATTCACAGCGCCCATCAGTGTTATTTTTTATGAAGTGGTTTAACAACGCTGAAAGTACACTAGTAGAAAAGGGAGAGTTTAAAATGTATTTTATAACGATTACTCTGCATTTAACAAGGTGAAAATTTGCAAGTATGTTTTATTAAAATTTTTGTTGCATGATACAAAATGTAATTTAAATAAATTTATGACATGAAATAGTTTTGTATTAATTAACATCAAATCAAATCAATTTTTTATTGCCAGGACATTATCACATGTATAGCAATAGTCAAGATATTTTAAAATTAATATCTAAAATTTAAAACTTTCATTTCGCCTCAAACCACATTCAAACATACAAATTTTCAGCCACTCCACATTCATCCAGCCAATATTCCCATTTCCAGCGCCGGTAGTCAGTTTGCTAATTGTGCGGTCACCCAGTCGAATGCCATAAACTCGTCAGCACTATAAAATGCTTGCGACACTAAAAAGCGCCTTAAACGAGTTTTTAACACCTTAGGCGTTGGGGCATTTCTTAACTGATCTGGCAACTTGTTGATGAACCGAATACCTGCTTGGGAGGGCAAGTGTTCGTAAACCCCCGTCCTGTGTCTTCCAGTTCGGTAGGCATCTTTGCCTCTTGTCTCATACTCGTGTATGTCACGGCCGCGGGTTAATGCACATTTGGACAAACAAAATGAGCTTGTCTCAAGAATGTAGAGACAAGGCAGAGTCAACAGTTGCAACGTTTTGAAGGCTTCTTTGCACGATTCCCGGAATTTCATTTTAGCATATATTTCTTTACTAACACAATGCTTTGTTTGAGGGTTATTTTTGACGATGAAAGGATTGTGAAGGAAAAAGAATTTTTCCGGACATTTGCCATCGTTCAGTGAAACAAGAAATCAGTAACACTACGTTTCGAAATTCGCAGATGTCCGGAAAAATCCTGTTTCCTTCATAACACAATGCAACAAGTATTTCAAAATTTGGAGATATTCCTATTTAAAATTGCAAATCCTTCTTGGACGATCTCGCTTTTGCTGGCCGTTCCCCACCCATTTCCCACAACTGCTGACTTTGTTTACAGGTCTCAGGGCTATACTCAAATACATATGTATCATATCCAGGGACTACTTGACTGACCCAATTTCAGCCTTCGCTTTTGATGCATCTTGAGATACATAGAAGTTCTACTTACTTACATAACAATGTATTATAAGACGTATATTTCTGTTTTTAAGAAACTATGAATGAATGTGTTCTTGTAGATTAAAAATAAAAGGTTATATTTTACATTTAAATTTGCCTTGTATTTTTGTTATAAAACAATACAGTTACAGAATACCAACATTACAAATGAAGCTATAGAGTATAATGAGTAAAGAATGTAGGAAATTATGAACAAGTATCTTCAGTTTGTCCAAGTAATTAAGTCTTCCTAAAAGAGTAAATTATGAACTCGAGTTAAAAAAATGGAACTTGTTGTTTCCATTAGCAAAATTAATGTCCCGGAGGCAGAGAGCTCCGGAGGTGACTTGGCCTTTTAAACCCCTTTGAGTATTCCAACAGTAATTTCAAATGTAAATAAGAATCTAACAACAATTTGAAGTTTAATCTATCCGCTTCAGTTATTGTGTTTCATATTTTCTCGCTAATATGTTTTCTTGAAGTATTGCACCGTTTTAAGGTGCTCGTATGGAAGATGAAACATTACTTATGAAAACCATCAACGTGTCTGCCTGTATGTCCCAGTTTGTAATGCACAGTTTGTAAATGTAATCTGTATAATGCATCGATCTATAACTTTGTATAATTTAACTTGATAGTTAAATATTTGTATAACAAATTCGATTGGTGTTGACGGTTATCTCACAGCTGAATCAGCTTTCAGTTCTCAGAATTGGATAAAAACGTAAGGATATATACTGTCTGTACTGACTCGTGTGATCAAAAGTAGCAATATTAATTAGGGGAAAACTCACGTGACATTGACAAACTAGACAGACAAGAACGTCTGTCAGAGAAGTCTCTTCTATCCTCATGACATAACATTATTTGTGGGATCTTGTAAAATACGAGTAAATCAGAGGTAACATTTGAAATAACATATCTTTCATTCATGGACCAAAAAATGAAAAATGAAACAGACATCACATTTATTATTAATACGCAAGTACACTTGCCCATGTTAGTAATATTTTCCTCAACAAGATGGATGACTTCTAGATGACCGTCGAAAGATATAAAAAGAGGTGGTTTCTAAAAAGAAAAATCAGTTGAGAAGATTTGTCAAGTAACAACATCCGTGTAATTTAATCTTGTGAAGTTTGCAACTGCCAATATAGTGTAATAAGTTTATAGGAGTTGGACGCACTTTTTTAGGGGAGCACTTGATGTCAAAGTGGAGACACAACAAACACAAGTGAAGTTCACAATCCCCTCCTTTCACCCTCCTTCAACACAAACAAAATTATTATTGTTTGTTTTCTGTTCCTACATAACATATCGAGTACTAATATATAACTTCCGATCATTGAAACATTTTCTAATACTGGCAAAATGATAAAGAAACATACTCATTTTAATATCTTCTACGTTTTTATTAAGTGGAGAGCGCATTCGATACAGTTTAATATATATGAGATTCTAGGTAATATGTTTAAAAATCAAAAATGAAAATTTAAGTTTAGACTCTCGAAATGTAACGGTGTTTGGGGAAATTACCAATAAATGGAATTGGATTATTCATTATGTGGCTACAAATAAAGCAGAAAAAAAATTAAAATAACTTCGATTGACTGCCATCAAGTATATTAGCTGACAAGCAACCCTGAATCAATACTTATGAGAACAATTCTCGTATTGTAATCATCACGTGTTGCTTACCTTGTTTTTTCTTTGTTATGTCATTAAAAAAGGTATTTGCATAAAAAATGTTTTAAAGTGTAGTTGTTTATAATAGGTATTAGAAGAAAATTATATAAAAATATGAAATTTTTGTAACGATTTATTTGTTTCCAAAATATACAGGAAGTTCCAAAATAAACATTCAAGAAACATTTTGTTTTGTATTCCTACATATTTTTCAACACCATAAATAGATTTCAAAAGGAAAAAGTTAGTGGAAATCACATTTAACAAATACTACAGAAAAAAGGAGAAAAATATAATTTACTACTGTACGATTCAAGAACGGATATCACGAAAACTTACATTATTGTAATCTTACCTTCTAAAGAGATCTGAGCACGAAAGTATTACCTGTAAAAAACATTCGAATTAGTTAAGAATATAACGCTTGGCCTAACTGCTAGTTGGACTCATTGTTAAGTACAAGCTATATTTCAAACATATATATTACCATGTAGATTTTAATTTTTTTAGTTCCATATTCGAGATGAGATATTTAAATAGTATATCTACATAGGTTTTTTTATAGATAATAATGGATTTACTGGATTATAATGCCGTAATTATCTTAACGTATAATAGAATAAGCTTAAATAATATGCATAAAAATATTCTTTGTTATCCATACTACGTAAAGCTGCAACATTTATGAGCACCAGAAATACTCACTTGACTGCAATGTGCACCCGACCGTACTCAGGCTCGCTATTGGGTTTCTGTAATGATGAGGTAATAATCGGAGAATGTGCTGATAGATGGAGTCATTGACCATAACTAGTCATATCTACACTTATACGTGTTGTTTCTAAATTAAAGTTACCATTAAATTTATTTAATACCGATAGCAAAACAACTTGTATGCCGTAATAGACATTGTAATGTTTTCAAATCATTACAAAGTTACTATCATTATCTTTAAACAAAACTAATTTTGTACTATATCGGTTATAGTGAAGTTTTTGTTTGCATATAAGTAAAAAAAAGATATAATGGCTATTTGACCCCAAAATTTGTAAATCCAATCCTGTGCCCCCAAAATTACCTGTGCCAGATTTTCTTTAAACCTGAAGTAATACGTGAATGGTGTGAGACAGGATTAGAGTTTAGTACTAAAATAGTTAGTGTAGCAATATTATATTGTTCGTTATATATTTAAATATACATGTTGTCATGCGTAGAAGATTTCTTTCATGTACGAAACATTTCTAAAGACGTCGTAGTCGGTCATACTTGTTCAAGAAAGTTATCGAAAGTATAGTCATGAACCTTATCCATATTATAACTACACAAAACTATACGTCTGCACAGTGTACAGTGCACAAGTTTGTGTCAACTAAGTACTTTTAATAAACACGTTTTTTAAATATACCTTGTCAGTAATTATTAATTTTATACAATTAACGTAAAATACTAGGCGTTCTATAGTGTAACAAGAAAATAATTTGTGCAGTAGGTAACAAGATATGCGTTCTATCTGTATGTATTTACATTAAATAAGTTTGAGAACATTGAGGTTATGTAACCAATGCCGTGTACGAACTGTAGTAGTCACACATTACAAACTTGAATGGACAGAACCCCATTGTTTAGACCACGCAGATTACATTGTTGAAGACAGAGAATGGGAGATAAGACAGAGACAAAGGCTAGGTCTGTCTCTCGGCACAAGGAAATGTTAAAGTTGTCTCCGTCAAGTTTGTAATCAACAATGTCTATTTACAACATTAATGTTTTTTACATTAATGACGAGTAAAACACTACTTCTCTCTGGAAGTAAACGTCGTGCTCTTGTAAATAAATGTAAACTATAAACCTGCTGTACATTACAGATTACTGTACTGCTGTACAGATTCCAGCGAAGTATTCAATGTAAGGACGAATGGAGCGGGTTTTGCTAAAACGTAGGGGAAAATGTTAAATCCACAAATTAAGATTAAGATTTTAATCCACCTTAAGTAGTTTTAAAAATATTTTTAGTTTAATGTTAGAATGATGTTTTACACAAAATGCTAATTGATTTACAGTAAATCAAAATACTTTGCAGTAGCACTTAACTACGTCAGATAGTAGGGTAGTAAGGCAGTAGGAGTAGACAAATTTTGTATTGCAGTAGTTATTTTCCGGTGAAACGTACCAGGATCGACAATCTGTGTGTCACATAGTGAAGCCATATGAATAGATTAGCTTGAATTCAAAGTTGAATATACATAACTATACATTTAAATTTACCGCTATCACTCTCGTCAAAGTTTGTCTTATCGACCTTCAAGTATAACTCGACATTTTACACTCGATAGTAATACTTTATATACTAGATTTAATTAAATTGCACTTCCTCGTATAATTTGCATTTTTAAATGCCCCCTACAATTGGCGTGCTATTATTCTTATCTAAGTAATATGCTTACTTTCGCAGAGCGTATTTGAGCCTCGGGTCCTCTCTCTTAACAGTGAGCCGGGGCTCAGTTTGGACAATTTATTTTTGTCTTTTATTTTGCCCGCCTCGGCCACTCTTGTCAGTCGGTGGGGGAGTCACTCCGTCAAGTATTGATTTTCTGCCTGGTTGAGGTCAGCTGGTTGACCTTGACTAGTTTACCGACCAGCTGTTCACCGGCACCGGCACTGGCTCTGGCTACTGTTCGGAGCGGTCAGACACGTTCGGAGAAGCTTACTGTGTTCTGGCTGTTCTCTGTTCTTCCCGTTTCTCCATGGCTGGCTAATTCACCGACTTTCGGCAGGGTCCCCGTGAGTGCCGTCAGCGGGACTGATGCGGCGAGTCTGCCCACAGCACTGAAGCAAATTGAATGCCCGCGCCCTGCCAGCCGCTATTGGACCGGCATCCAACCGGAGTGTAGTGCTCCCATTCATTTCTTCTGGAACAAGGTTGGATTAAAAATGTGTTTTTTTTTACTTCTTATACTGAAATTGCGAGGACTGGGGTGCAGGGAGCGCTGCCAGATGTTAGATCTGGAGGAGGGCCAGTACCTAGCCAGTATTTATTTAGTTAGTTACATGACCTGAAGGGGAGGATTTCATCTTTAATTCGGATTTCGTGGAGGCAACTAAGCCCCCGCCTCCTTCGAAAATTGGCTTTAAATATATTTTTTTTTTAAATTTCGGCTACAAACTTGAAAACAAAATTTACTTTTCAAAAATAGTGGGCCTAGAAATTCTACAACCTTTTTTCCTCCCCTCAGTTCATAAAAATTACCAGTTAAAATTTTTGCTACTGCCGTACCTGATATATGTTATTTATAGACCAAATTTCTATTTATTGTGTTATTATTATATTATTTATTTATTATGTTATTGTCATTATTGGAATTATATTTATTGTTGTTATTTAGTTTTTAAGTTACGCGGTGCACCGTGGTGCTGCATAATTGTATTTTGCATGGAAAATGTTTGCCACCTACTAATTATATTTTCTTGTACTCGAAATCTTGTCTCGTTTTTGTCTCTTCCCACTAGTGGCATGTGATTGTTTTTTTTTATGATTTGCTCCGAGTTTGGGAGGGGCACGCTTCCGAGGCCTCCTGTAGTTTTCACTAACTCGGAACAAAATGGTAGCAGAGCGTGGTTACGTGTTTTTACCCTCTACGGGCCCGGGGTTTTGTTTTGCCACTGGTGGTGAGAGAGATGAGTTGAAGTTGTTAGTTGACTTCCTGCGCCTGTGCCGTCTCGCTGTGCTATTTTCCCGCCGATCGACAGGAAGTGTGTGAACCTATTTATTTCCTGATTATTGTTACTTGTGTGTTTTTGATATATCTTGTCTTCGTTGTTTTTTTTTCTGGTTTTGTTCTGGTACGGCGTAGTGTTTTGTTGCGGTATTTTGGTTTCGCTGCCGTGTTTCGTGGACGGCAGGAATTCTGGGGACCCTGCTGAGAGTGTTGTCTCACTAAGTTATTCACTTGTCGCCTTAGTTATTGCTTTGTTAGTCGTTGACTTCGAGTCAGTGTGTGTTACTTGTTAGTCTGTGTCATTTATTTATTTATCATGCCTGTCTCTCTGGTGCCTGAATACTTGTTGAAGGAGGATCTCCATTTTGAGTTGTTGGCTCGTGGGCTTACTACTCCGGGTTCCGACTGCGAGTCCATGCGGAAGCAACTGCGTGATAATATGGAAACTGGACACGACCTGGCCTAGAGATTTGACGTTCCAGAAGCAGAGGCCTATTTTGGAGGCTAAGTTGGAGACGTTTGAGAATAGTCAGGAGGACTGTTTGGAGTCGCGCCGCCTACTGGCCGAGAGAGGGGCTAGGTATTTGTCCCGGCTTACCCATCTACATATGAGGCTGTCGCTACTTAGAGCCAAGCTTACCAGTTCTGGTGATAAGGAGTGGTTTGGAGGAACGCGTCACCTTGGTTGACGGCCTGCTGACTGTACTCGAGAGGGACGAGGGGGCAAAGGCTCCTGAAAAAACTTCTGCGATTGACTCTGCTGCGGCTGTTAAGGGTGAATGCCGGATCCCTGAGTCAGTTGTTGCTGATTTTGATGTGGCGTGGCGTCGGGGGTGTCTGTGTGTGGACGGGGCCACGGGGGCCTGTGACCCAAATGCCTGCTGGATCTGGGGACTGGGGACTGTGGTGACGGGATCCTTTGTTCAGTATCACAAGCTTCCGAACCCACTTACCCCGTTGCTGCAGCGACTACCAACGGTGGATGGTCTAGATACTGAAGCCTTGCTGCGGTTTCTTTCTGAGATCCTGCGACTGCATGACTTGCCTGGTCTTCAGGGAGCGAGCTTCCTGCATGTCATCTCTCCGTTTTGTAGGCCACCTTTGGGTGACTGTCTGGTTCGAGTTCTCCAGAGGGGTGGTACCCTGGATGATTTTCATAGGGAGGCATTGGATTTCTTTGTTCCTGGTCAGTTGAGGGAACGTCTCCCGTGTGGAGAAATTCTTTAGGCCTCAGGGCAACGGAGAGAGTTTGGCTAAGTTTGTGGCCGAGGTGAGGGACACTGATAGGGTGTTAAGGCTCAATATCCCCGAAAGTACTGTGGTCACCACCATTCTTGAGGGTCTCAATCCTGAAGAGAGGTCCCGTCTAGTTTTTGCTGGTCGCCCTTCCACCTTTTCTGAACTGGACCGTCTGTGCATTGCTTCGCGCAGCGTGCAGTTTGCTGCTGACCGGCAGAGGGCGGAGAGGAACAATCATCGTTCCATCCAGCCCTCCAGGGCTGTCACGGCCGTACAGAATCCTGTGGATGGGCCACATCACTCTGGTGGGCTTCATCCACCCATCTGCTATGCCTGTGGTGAACGAGGTCATACTCGTCGGGAGTGTCCTAGGAGATATCGCACTGGTCCAAAAAAACTAGATCAAAGGGGGGTTTTCTCTGAAGTTCCCCCGAGGTCTAAGAAAAAATTTCAAAAAAATAGTACCTGTGCGAAAAAATTTGATTAATAGTTTGGACACTATGAGCCTAGCAGAAAAAGGGAAACCTACGGCTTAGGACAGCATCTTCGGTGTGCGCCCTTATATCAATATCTTAGTGGGAGACTCAGTGCCATAAGGCCCTAGTTTGATTCCGGGTCAGCCTGTAGCCTCATCTCTTCCCGTCTTTTTGAAGAGCCATTTTCAAGGTTAGGTTTTTGGTGAAGCACACCGAGGAGTCTTCTTTAACTTGCTGGACTGCTTCTAATTCCCCTCTTCCAATTTCGAAGAAGGCTTCAATCAAGTTTAAGGTTGAATATTTTTCATGGGTGTGGAGCTTCCTTGTGGCCCAGGACCTGAGTATGGATTGTATTTTGGGGGCGGATTTTATTCAAAAGACTGGTTTGGTGCTGGATCTTCAGGCGGGCCAGTCTTATTTCAAATTCAATCGGCGAGTGTCAGTCCCCTTTTCTGATAAATGCAAATCGACGCCGCAGGTTGTGGAGGTGGAGTGTGAGGAAGGTTCTTCTGCCCCTGGGGACCCGTTCGGTCACTTGGATGAGAGGACAAGCTGCTGGGGTTCTCCGTGAGCTTTGCTCAAGATTTCCGGAGGTCCTCACACCCAAGCTCGGTTCTAACCCATCTTATTGAATATGAAATTCGTCTGACTGACACTCAGCCAGTACGCTCCCACCCATACAAGTTGGCTCCTCCAAAGATGGAGGTTATGCGTGGTATCATCAAGGATCTCTTGGATCAAGGAGTTATTGAGCCTTCAAACTCATCGTATGCCAGTCCAGCGTTCTTGGTTCCAAAGCCTAATGGAAAACATCGTATGGTGGTTGACCTAAGAAAACTTAATGCCAAAATTGAAATAGACTCAGTGCCTCTCCCACCCGATCTCCATTCTGCTTTTGATTGGTTCGGTAAGGGCCAAATTTTTCACTATATTTGATTTGAACCAAGCATATCATCAGATTCCGTTGAAGAAGGAATCACGTCCTCTGACGGCCTTCTGTGTTCCGTGGAATTTTGTATCAGTACCGATCTGTGCCTATGGGGCTAGCTGTGGGGGTCCCAAACGTTTAACTAGGTTGCTCGACTCCATCTTCCACGATGTGAAGTTCAGGTATGTCTTTAATTATCTTGAT
Organism: Homalodisca vitripennis; assembly: GCF_021130785.1. Classification (NCBI taxonomy): domain Eukaryota; kingdom Metazoa; phylum Arthropoda; class Insecta; order Hemiptera; family Cicadellidae; genus Homalodisca; species Homalodisca vitripennis. The sequence goes on from NW_025777966.1 coordinate 67,361, forward strand.
GACCTTCTGGGTCTACAGTGAGTCTTTCACGGAAACACGTTAAACATCTTGAGGAGGTCTTGGTTAGGTTGGGTAGGGCTGGCCTTACAGTCAAATCCGGAGAAGGTGTCTTACGCCAAGTCTGAAATATCGTTTCTTCGGGTCACCTCGTGTCCGTCTAGGGGTGTATCTATAGACCCTTGCCAGGACCCAAGGCATTCGGGATTTCCCTCCTCCGAAGGATGCCAAGGGTGTTGCCAGATTTCATAGGCATGGTTTAATTTCTACCGTAGGTTTATTCCTGACTTTTCCGAGGTGGCCGCCCCTCTGAAACGCCTTAAGAAGGAAAGACGCAAAGTTTCGTTTGGGGGTGAAGATCAAGAACGTGCTTTTCAACTGCTTAAGGAGGCAATTATCCAACCTCCTGTGCTGCGAATACCGGACTTTAGTAGGCCCTTCATCTTGCAGACTGACTCCTCATCCTGTGCTGTAGGAGCTGTGCTTTCTCAAGAATTCGAACGGTGCTCGGCAACCTATAGCTTTTGCATCTAGGGCTTTGACCCTTCAGGAAAAGAAATCTTCTATTTATGAGCTGGAGTGTCCTGGGCGGTCGTTTTCGGCATGGATAAGTTTCGGAGGTTCCTAGAGCATTCCGAATTTCTGCTGGAAACTGGACAATCAGGCTCTTTCCTGGCTATTGGCCCATCCTCGACAACTCGGGAAGATTGGTCGCTGGGTTGTCAAAATTGCGGCCTTTAAATTCAGGGTGCAGCACATTCGCGGCACCCAAAACGTCGTCGCCGATGCTCTTTCTAGAATGTATCATCTACCCAGCGATCCTGTTGATTCTCAAGCACCGTGGTGTGGGACTGTGATGTTTGGATTTCCCTGCTGCCTTTGAGAGTTTTGGCTCTCACCAACTTCAAGACCCCGAGTTGTCAAACAATCATTGGTGAGCTCCAGGAGGGAGAAGCCCACTCTCCTTACTTTCTTGTCCAAGGGTTGTCCTCTGCTGTCCGTGCCCGACGCGGAAGGTGGTCCCAAGATTGTTCTGCCGAGTGCCCTCATACCGATGGTCTTTTCCTACTTTCATGTTTCTCCCGTGGGCGGTCATTTAGGTATTCAACAAGACCATCGCTAAAATCAGAGATAAGTTTATCTGGAAGAGTATGGACAGAGACATTGCTGGTAGAGTACGAGCTTGTCATACTTTGCTCGGTCAGTAAACCAGCACAAAATACCAAATTAGGACTTCTTTCCTCCGAGGTGGCGGGCGGAGCGGCCTCTTGAGAGAAAGTGTTCATTGACTATGTGGGACCCTTTCCCCGTAGCAAGTCAGGGAACACCTCCCTGCTTGTTGCTGTGGATGCTTTCTCTAAGTTTTGCTGGTTGATTCCTCTTAGGAGTGCCACGGCCGTCGCTCACCGTCAAGGCACTCAAGTCCCGCCTTCTACAGAATTTTTGGAGTGCCCGCCACCTTCGGTCTCAGACAACGGCACACAAATTCGTGTTCGAGGGAGTTTCATCGCTTCTGTTTTGGGCATGGAATCAAACATGTTACGACATCTCCTTACTACCCCCAGCCTTGCTCATGCTGAGCGGTTCAACCGCAATCTCAGAAGCCGCCCTCATCGCTTATCACGCTGAGAAACAAACTACCTGGGATGAAAACCTGAGCTGGCTTCAGTTAGCCTTCAATTCTGCTCTTCACGAAAGTCATGATTCCACGCCTTTCCAGGTCATGTTTAGTCGTCCTCCCTTCTGATCCCTTGTCTAATCTCTGGAGTCTGGATAGTCTTCTATCAGTGCCTGGTACTCCCAATGTGAGTGACACTTTGGGAGGCAGTCAGAGGTTAAGCTCCTACAGTCTAGGGAAAGGGTGAGGAGAAAATTCAATAAGGGACGTATTGCTAACCCCTTCCAGGTGGGGGATCTTGTCTTTTGTAAGGCCCATCCGGTCAGTTCGGCCGTTGATTAAACGGGCAGCCAAAACTTTGCTATCGGTGGACAGGTCCTCGACCGGATTCTTCGTTTTCTCTCCCCAGTTACTGCTGAGTTGGTTGATCCCGTATCGGGGAGGTTGTGGCGGAAGGCCCACGTTTCTCATCTGAAGGCCTTCCGTGGTGATACCTCTGGTCATGCTCTGGATACTGGTGCGGCTGCGGGGGTGTCCGGGGACTGATCACCCCTGGTTTTCCCTGTGGTGTCGTTTTACTCTCTTTCTGTTTTTCTTCTTTTCTCCAAGAGAGGCGCCTCTCAAAATTTCAGGAGGATCGTGTTTTGTCTGCCTCCTGCTCAGGACTTTCGTTTTCCTGTTAGGGTTCTCGACTTCCCGTTTCCTGTGCCAGAGCTTGTTGGTTCTTCTTTCAGTGGGGGGAGAGGTTTTGTTTGGGGTTGCACCCTTTTTAGTGGGGGAGGTTGAGCCGGGGCTCAGTTTGGACAATGTATTTTTGTCTTTTATTTTGCCACCGCCTCGGCCACTCTTGTCAGTCGGTGGGGGAGTCACTCCGTCACGTATTGATTTTCCTGCCTGGTTGAGGTCAGCTGGTTGACCTTGACTAGTTTACCGACCAGCTGTTCACCGGCACCGGCACTGGCTCTGGCTACTGTTCGGGAGCGGTCAGACACGTTCGGAGAAGCTTACTTGTGTTCTGGCTGTTCTCTGTTCTTCCCGTTTCTCCATGGCTGGCTAATTCACCGACTTTCGGCAGGGTCCCCGTGAGTGCCGTCAGCGGTACTGATGCGGCGAGTCTGCCCACAGCACTGAAGCAAATTGAATGCCCGCGCCCTGCCAGCGCTATTGGACCGGCATCCAACCGGAGTGTAGTGCTCCCATTCATTTCTTCTGGAAACAAGGTTGGAATTAAAAAATGTGTTTTTTTTTTTCTTATATACTGAAATTGCGAGGACTGGGGTGCAGGGAGCGCTGCCAGATGTTAGATCTGGAGGAGGGCCAGTACCTAGCCAGTATTTATTTAGTTAGTTACATGACCTGAAGGGGAGGATTTTCATCTTTAATTCGGATTCGTGGAGGCAACTAAGCCCACCGCCCTCCTTCGAAAAATTGGCTTTAAATATATTTTTTTTTTAAATTTTCGGCTACAAACTTGAAACAAAATTACTTTTCACAAAAATAGTGGGCCTAGAAATTCTACAAAAACCTTTTTCCATCCCCTCAGTTCATAAAAAAATTACCAGTTAAAATTTTGCTACTGCCGTACCTGATACTATGTTATTTATAGACCAAAATTTCTATTTATTTGTGTTATTATTATATTATTTATTTATTATGTTATTGTCATTATTGGAATTATATTTATTGTTGTTATTTAGTTTTTAAGTTACGCGGTGCACCGTGGTGCTGCATAATTTTGTATTTTGCATGGAATAATGTTTGCCACCTACTAATTCTATATTTCCTTGTACTCGAAATCTTGTCTTCGTCTTTTGTCTCTTCCCACTTAGTGGCATGTGATTGTTTTTTTTTATGATTTGCTCCGAGTTTGGGAGGGGCACGCTTCCGAGGCCTCCTGTAGTTTTCACTAACTCGGAACAAACAGATAGCTGTACTTAAACGAATGCTAAACCAATACGAACAGTAAAAAAAGATGGTAGTTTTATTGATATAAAAATAGTATTTAGATCGACTTCAGGGTGTACAAGCATAGAAATTTATATATATATGATATATAAAAATAAGTCTGCTGTTATTTTAATTCGTTGAAATGAAGTGCCAACGAAACAGTAGTGTATACAATTAAAAAAAAAATCATTCTGCTCAACTTTTGAAGCGGTGGATTTTCTTAAAACACTCTGATTGAATGCAGTATGAGCCAGTAATAATCGACATAGGTCCTTTGAGAGTAGAGAACGTCCCTAGTACATATAAAAATATTTATAAGCATAAAAACATTTTAAATTTATAACATATTATACACATAATTTAATACAACATTAGATTATAATTCCAATTAAGGAATATGCAAAAATATGTATGGTTGTATCTGTATAACAATTTATATGTACAAAACATGATACGTCTCACCAATCTAGATCGACAAATAGGAACCATATAGCGTGGATTTTTTGGGTTATAGTTTAAACAGCCACATCTTTAATACGACTTAGAGTTGACATGTCTTTTCCTCCCAAGGACTTTTTTTCAAAAAAGAAACCAGTCATACGCCAATTTGTTATCATGAATAATTAGAAACAGAACTGCAAACATTAGCCCCGAACACACGGAAATGCACAATACTTTGTAGTATATTCCGCACTGGTTTAAACATTTTGTTAAAAAAATCAAATATCAAGATATATAGTTTGGGTGTACAATTTTTTCCCTGTTTTTACTATTAAATCTGGAAGTTTTTCTTTTCTTTTCCTTTCAAATTTGAAAAATATTACCCTTTTCAAGCATCACACACATACTGTAGAAGTATTCATGTCTTTTGTATTTTGTTCTGTACTTTCATAGTAATTTGATATTTTAAATTAATAAATCTTTTAATAAATAAAGTTTTGTTTTGGGCTAGAAAAAGAAATAACTTTTATTTATTGTTCCTAATTGCACTTTGAATAAATTAAGAATGTGTAATTTAACAAGACGAAATATAAGTTTCTAAATAAAAAAAATCTATCCTAAAAATCTATCAATAAAATAATGTTATTATTTATTTTTCACAAAAATAAACTTATCCCAAAAACAAATGACAATACTTATAATAAGTGTAAAGTTAGCATTAAGAAAAGCATAGAAACAAAGGTCCACATACTAAATCACAATGTTAGAAGCGCTATAGCCAGGGGACATGCATGCGTAATAAGTGGAATAGGACGGGGTATCGAACTCACGGGTTAAACTCAGTTTGTGCTGTTTTTGACCATTATGCAAGGACAAACATTGCAACGTAGGCAGGAGTTGCATCTTGGAAAAGAACGTAATTTTTCTGCAATTTGGGGCAACTGTATGTAGTCTTGTTTCACGCAGTGTGTCCCACAATGCCCGAAATCTTTACATATATGCACCCGGATGAGAAAAACATATAATAATAGTATACACCTATGGCAACCCAAACGTATAATGATGTTTAGACTCTGAGTATTATAAAAGGGTAAATTAATTTTATGTTGATACTTTAAATTTTTTAGAATGAAATGTTAATAGATTTGAATTATTCTCTGTTTCGTTTAAACACAGCCACACCACAGCCACACACACACACACACATCCACACACACAACACACATCACACACACACACAATAAATAACCGCGACACCACACCACACAAGCTCAACACGCGCGGAGCGCGCGCGCGTTTTTAAGTTTCTTACAAAATTTTGCTTTTTAATGAATCATGTGAACAGTTATTTAAGGAGCATCAAGGATAGTCAAGCCGTGTTTAAAAAGGAGCCAGTAAGTAGATAAAAGATATAATTACTTTGGATCTCTTGCTACCACCACCATTGGAAAAGGAAAAGAGTAAAAAATTAATAATAAACTATAAGGAAAGTATATGGTGCGGCGGTTGATTAGCCGACAGAGAGATAAATATTTGTATTAAATCAGCAACTCACAGTTTCAAACAGTCAATTTTAAATCCTTTCAAACTTACAATCAACCTCAATAAGGAATTTTCTAATTACGTGTTCACTCAAGCGATGACGAGTTTCAAATAGAATTGCGTCTGCAATAAAAGTAGTTTAGTGTTCTATATTTGCTGTTCGAACGAAACCACTAGAGGATTCCAGTGTAAATACAAATAACAATAACGTATTGTTATTGGTATATGTAGAGCAGGTGACGGAGTATGTTAAAGTTTTATACGGATGCATAATTATTAAAACAAGACATTAAAAAACAGAGCGACCAAGTGTAAATTGGTGCCAACAGTTATTACAATTCTTAATAAACATAAATGCTGAACACATGAAATAAAAATAAATGGTTTTTACTTTTCCCAAATTGCTGAATTGAATGTTTGATGGCTTTTTCTTTTTCTTACTAATTGTACAGGCGTCCATTAAAAAAGCGTATGTTTCTTTCAAAAATAATCCCCGGCCAACCAACTGGGGCAATACTCAAAAAGTCTGTCAAGAAGCTAAATGCACAGTAAGTGAATTAGGGATTTATTTTTTTTGATAGATTTTGAGGGGTTGTAATTTTAAAACACACATCGTTAAAAGGTTCATTTGTTTTTACTGTCAACACTAATACAATAATATACGTGATCAATTCAATAATTTCGAGGAATCAATTACATTTACAAGCTGACCATCACAATGTTACAATTATTAACACATTATATTCAATTCAGTACACTGTATTCACTTTTGAGCAATAAAGGCTGTCTTATGAAACAAAAAGTAAAATCACAGTGTTCATCATTTGTTTATATACGTTGTTTTAACGTTCACCTCTGATTAAATTGGTGAATTTATAAAATTAAAACAGCCAAAGAAAACTTGAAACTGAGGTAGGGGTGCCTTGATATTATCCGGGAATGTCATCCTAGTTTCATTGTTACATAAATATAATAATAATATTAGAACTATATAATATACGTTAGAGAATAAGGAAATAACTTAATATGCGGCAGGATATTTTTATAAGCTGACAAACTACACATTTAGGAGAAGACTTTCTTTTAAATTAACTATACATAGTCTGAAGAAACTTTATTAACAGTAAGTTTTAAAGTTTAATAATGAGTATTCAGAACATCAAAACCGTGTTGAACTGATTTATCTGAGACGTGAAAAGAGGACGACGTGAGAGAGCAAGAACAGGCGAGTAACGTACCGTACTGCAGTATGTAAAATAAAACCTTACGAGGGGAGCTTTTTACTGCTAAAGCTCAGATGGTAGGTAGTAGACATGACTAAGAAAATATTAAATCCGG
>NW_025777967.1:0-63806 GCF_021130785.1 Homalodisca vitripennis
TATTAGTATGGTATACAATAAGGGACGAAACCACAGTCTTAACAAAAACTATGATTAGGTAATGGGTGATTTTAATTTTTAACAGCTGTTTAATGATATAAAACTTATCAATTTACCTTACTACGTATCAAATAACTTGAGTTCATTTTTGTAAATATTATGCTTTACAATGGGAGCACGCTAATTTTTACTCTTACAGAAAATAAAGAACAAAAACACTGCACAACCTTACTAATAAACGGTAATCCTTTACGGAGTTTATAAAAATATTATTGTCAATTATTTTAATAGTTATAATTGACAAAGGTAATTTCATGTTACATGATTGTTCGGATGAATCGGTTTTCATAGTTATATAAAAAATAATAATCTTATACGGTTTTTATAATTATCAGTTTGCTTTAGGATATGTGGAACTATTTAACAAAAAGGATAATACTAACAGAGTAATTTTAGTTACTCTTTCCATGTGTTTAATAGGACGGGACCATATTGTTAATAATATGAGGAATCACTGGGGTGAAAAAAGTAAACCTATCAGTTTCCCTTTAATTATCACACGTATTTAAATTTATGTTACAAGCTACTTTTTAAAGATTGATACAAAAGTGTTCGATGCATCTTCGTCGACGACATAAATCTATTGATAACGTGTTATAGCGTTAAATCTTGAACTTAATAACAGTTTTTCCTTGGGGAATGCAAGTTGAAAATGGCATATGGGCTGATGCACAAACAAAGAACTTTACTTGCCTCAACATTAACGATGCTATTATAACAGCGAACTGTAAAAACAATGGGGAAAAGAGCCTTTACAATGAACTTTGGGAAGTAAAATATCTTTATTCCTATGTTGCGTATTCAAGCAGCTGATAAAATACGACATGTTAAGTATATAACTGCAATACCAGCTTTGCTGCTATTTTTGTAGTACTTCATTTAGGCATATGTTCACACCAATAACTTATTATGGTCGTTGGATAAGTTAGTCAAACCTAGTTAATTTTTTTGTTTTATGCAAAGAATTATTGTATTATGTCCAAAATTTAATTTAATGCATGTTAATATCAGCAGAAGAGTAAATTAGTTTCATTGAAAATTTAAAGTTTCTCAAGTAGAGATAAGAAGTGGAAGAGTTTTTAAACAGAATAATTAGTACCGTTTAAAGCTTAAGTATTCGCTAAATCACCGCGGGCCGTTCTCAAAGTACCGACTTTAGTGGATTGGACAAAGTAGAATTCCTCTAACTCATTATAGAAGTTTTTATTTGTAATTATATCACTTTGAATGTAGCAGGAAGATAATTCTGAAAATATTTAATTCGAAAAAACGTTTATAAAAATTAAATACTTTGATGGTTTACACTAAATAGTGTACAAATATTAAATGCCTTAAAAACATTCAATATTCCCAATCAATTCCCAATTATTTATTAGTTAGTAACATAACTATGTATTACATGTAAAAGAGACCTGCAAAGGCGGATGTGTAGACTGGAATATATGGTAAACTAAAGTATGGTACTTAATTCTTCCTGAATAGCATTACGGGGTTTAATCTTACATGAAACTTTAGAAATTACGTAACTTCGAAATATTAATGTCTTTATCTAGTACGTAAATATTCGTTTTTTTTGAAAGTATAGGAAGGCCTGATTTCAAACTGTACATGATTGGGTCTTAGTATTTCATTTAATCTATAATTTTAGTTAAAGCTACTTCAAATATTATTGACTTATTTTAACTTTTAAGTAAGGGCCCTTTGTGTTTACGAATACATAACAATTAATAGCGAATCATGCAAGGAGATTTAGAAAATTAAATATCTTAAGAGAAACACTATTTAATTTTCACTTATCGTCTACTTGCGTAAGGATTATTCTGTGCAGTAAGGAAAGTATATGTCATTGAATGACAACTGATATACGAGTTCGCCAAGAAATGTGTTTCACACGTGTTCCATATTGCCATATCAGGGTGACATAATATCCCTCTCCGTCACGCTTGAAGATGATGTTATGGGTATGATAGCACTGTAATATTGCAATATTCAATAGTATAAGGAGCTATATAGTTTTTGTTCACATCTACAAAAGCTGCGATGATAATCCCATCAACGTTTTATGTACGATGGGTTAGAGAAGAATTAGGTATTTTATTTTCAGTATCAGTAGATAGTCTTTTAATGAAGGATTCTAATTTATGCTATCCGATAATTGGTTATTTAAGCCGATAAATCTGAAAAATTCACTTTTGTCTGTATGTCCGCATAATATTTCGAGAAACTAGACGTAGATCAGAAGTAAGCAAAACTCATAACCACGATTTCTACGTCTTAACTACTTGAAAAACTCAGATATATAGCATAAAACTTGAGAACTGCTATTATAATACCATATCAAATGCAAAAATCCGTTAAATTTCTATATTTATCAGAGAGCAAAGACACTTCTTAGTTAACAGACTCGTTTTTCAGTCTTTTGAAACTTTTGTAAAAATAATTAAATGCTATTAAATAAATTATTTTTTATGTTATCGTTTGGTAAGATACATTATTATATATGTGTCCGCATAAAAATGCACGTTTTAACGCATTAATTTCACTAATAATCTAAATCGTTACGTTAAAATGATATTAAAAAAATTGTACTAATTGTAAATTAATAAAAATAATGAAAAAAATAGATTGTATTTTAAATAGGCCTATATATAGCAAGATATTGTCAGCAATATATTTGCCGTATCTCATTAAATGTTATTTCAAACGCCTTATATATTAAGAACATTAATATAATAACTTGGTTATTTTTCAATGCATTACTTTATAAATAAATTTGTTTTGAATTTACACTAATATTGTAACAATCTGTTTAAATTTTTTTGCATAATACATAGAAGAGCATCAGTTATTTTTAACAATTTAGTAATTGTACAGATACATTAGAAAATCCGATAGATTCCAGTACATTTTACTGTACCGTTTAGAAAAATTTCCTTTCATTCATTATTATCAATTTATTTTGTTTTATAGAAAAAATTTTTCCTAGTGGCTTATTAAAACTAAAATGACAATTTTTTAGTCGAAACGATAAAGTCAAACTGAGCAGGATACTATATAGAAAAGTCTTTATAGAATACCTGCCTTGATCACGGCATAGAGGGTAACGTCAAGCGATATACCGATGATCCCATCCGTCGATGTATCATGCGTGAACGTACATCACATATGTGTGTACGAGCGGGCAGTAATCAATAACAGGACCGGTAAAAACCATTACCTCATGCTCGCTCTAAGCCGTACTAAACACAAGCCTGTGATATATTGTCGACCAGTCTAGTTTCTGATATAAAGCTCTCACAGGATTTAGCCCTACTGCTACTTTCGGTTATATTTAAATTTTCGTAATTTTTCCTGTTAAATATTTCTATTATGATTACATCATTATAAATATCCTTGTGCTCTCGAACAAACCTTACAAAATTTTTTGGTTTATATAAGAATAAAAAGTATAAATTTAGGAAGTATAGACATCTGGAAATTTCTCAAATAGAGCTTTTTTCAGATAAACATTAAGCTTATAGACTATTCATTTAATAAAATGAAATACATTAAAAACATAAAGAAATAATAAAATAATTTAATCCATGATTTACACATCGTTGAGGCGCCTACATTTTACCGTTAGCTGCAGATAATTCATTTTGTTAATGATTTATTTAAAATTTGGGACATTGAATTTACCCCCATTTTTAACTGATTTCAACATTTCATTGATCTGGTACACTTTTTACAATTACAAATATTTTGGAAAGATTTTGTCATTTTACCAATAAACCGCACCTGTTTTAAAAACTAATGTTTCTGTTTTACATTAAATGTAGGGCACTGAAGATATTTTATATGCGAAATTATAATAAAAAACAAACCTTTTTAGTTCTGCTATGGTATGAAATAAGACCTAAAAGAAAAGTGAGTGGTATAGGGATCAGATAACAGGTCAACTGATTTCAATCGCTTTTGACTTTTGGAGAAAACTTAAGTCTCTCTTCCATTGATATAAAATCTTTACAGCAGATGAGAGCTTCTTGATATCTGTCCTAATTAGAGTAGATCCGTATTTTTGGGCAATATTTCTAAGATTTTAGGTCCTTAAAGATTCTCAATTTTTCATACCGTATATATCAAGTCAGTAATACCAACATATGAGTTTTTATAATGAACAGTAAAATAATGAAACTCAAACCGGTTTTAAGTCAGGTCAGTAATAGAACTAGCGCATCACATGTTGTAAGGTTTTAAAATTCATTATAACGTAAAATTTTCTAGTATAATTAGTTCTCTGAGATATATACACATTTTGGGATAAAACAGGTTTTTAAACTTATGACATACATTATCTGTCCTTTATTTAAAGTTAGTTGTTTTATAAATTGTGACGCAAGTTTGGAATCATAATTTTTGCTGAACTTCAGCGAAGTTTTATCATTGGATGGGCTAGAAAAATGTAACTTTGAACTCGAGAACTAACTTACGTATAGAATTTAGATTTTTGACTAACCTTCGTTACTATATAGTCAACCTAGAGTTTCAATGATGATCATATACAACCTTGGAAAATATGATTTATCATTTGGTAGTCTAACACAAATTCTCCTTTTATCATGCGATGAGTTCTACAAATTTATTTTCTGTATGATTGTATCTCAGTTTATCTCTCCATGGATATCTATAGTACCGTACGCTGTTGAGCTGTGGATTTAAATCGTGTGTGCAGCTTCAGCAAAGACTTCTACGCTACACATAGTCTAGCGTACTACTACTGTTATGTATTATACATAAAACCGCATAATTTATATGATGAAATCATTGTTGATCATTGTAATGTGGTCGATAGAACTATACACAAGGATTCCAATATAAGGTTTTATTGAATTAATAAAAAGTTCAAGAATTTCATGAAGAAATATTCCTGTGTTAAGAAATGTTTAAATGTCCTCACTCACTTCACCAAAATTTACTCGTAATTGTATGTTACCTGAAACTGAATACAGTTACAACATTCGAAAATTGACTATGGAGGCTTTTTTTTCTATGATATTTTGAACGATGTAATGATTTTTAATTTAAAAACAATTATAGAAGACATGAAAGCCCTTTTTGAAACATTTGCATTATTAAGAAATATTTGTACTCGTTGTAGAGAGTACCTAATAAAATAAATAATAAAATTTTACTGAAAGTTAATAAATTCATAATAGTGTATAAATATAAAATAATGACCATAAATAAAACGTAACCAATGTAAATTATTTTAGTATATGTATTATATTTTTGTATATAGTAATGTAATATTTTTCTGTTGCCTTATATTGAAAGAAATTATAACTTTTAAATCTACACAATATCGATGGATATAAATATAATCATGATAAACATAAACATATCATATCGTATAAAACTAAATAATTATAACTTTCTAACATTTTATTCCAATGTTTTATTGTTGATGGTAGATTAATTAGTACCCGAAGAGTGTTGTATCATTGATACCTTGCTCTGTATGATTGGTAACCCCGTAGAGGATATATCAGCCCTAATCATCCGTGATGAAACAGGGATCCCCTCTTTTTAATGTTCACATATTTCTAAGTATTAGATGTAATAAAGGATAGGGCCACTCTCTAATTAGTAAACGTATGATTTGAGATACACAATAATCTAACTGCTATTTTCCAATATGTAGGAAAATACATTTATCAAAGGGTTTTTATCACAGGACAAGATAAAAATTTGAATATTGTGATGTATTCAGTCATCTATATTAAAGTACAAAACAAAATTATAATGTGCAAAACTGAGTCTAGAAAGTACATGCCAGCATTATTAAATACAATCTTTCTACACAACGAGCATTTCTTTCTTTCCACATGCACATTTTCTTTATCAATCGATAATTGCATTTTAATGTTTGTAGAGCAGATAATGAAAAACGAAGTACATAATACTGTCTCCAATACAACCAAAATGGGATAATGACCGGTAAGTAACTTAACTGTGCGAAAAATACAGAATATATGCTCCCTCTAAAGGACTCTCTAATTACTGTTTTGAGTAATAATTAGTGCTTCTGTCAGTTAATAAGAAAATTATCTTATTGATTGTCCGTTCTCTGCCTTATTAACTTATCAACTATTTAAGTCTAGTAATAATATAATCTATCTAATTAATCCTTTATTAGTAGTCATTTAATTTCTGCTGTGAATTTATTACTTCATATTAAAAGTATTGGCCATTTTACGTACGTATTCAAACTTCTATGACGTTTTTCCGAATCGTGAGATTAAGGCAGGAATTCAAGCCTTATTCTACTTTAGGGAATTGCCTTATTAAAACTGCGTCATACAACAAAAAAGTAATTTTAAAAGAAGAACCAAAGTACATGCAAATTATCAAATTATTGTCACAGAAAAGAGAGATTGTTTTTATACAACAGCGCGGTATTAAAAGAAAACTTTTCTCGCCTCTGTTTTTAACTTAGTCTTTCTTGGCATTTCCGAGACTGTAAATAATAGGAATAAATTAAGTTTGTAACCTATTACAGTACTGTTTTTTTTTCACTGTGAAAAGGATTATTAACTATCTCGTAATACGTATTGTCATGATTGGCTTTTTAATAGTAACATTATATCATGGTTAATTAATAATCTGACTGACAGTAAGTTTTTAAATGATTATTTAGTGATGAATAAAATGTTACTTATTATCCATTTCAGTTGTCGCTCTGTCAAATCAAAGAAGGAATATTTAAAAAAAAACTTTTTTTCCATAGATGTTTCTACTAATTTTAAACATTAAATAAAGTTGTTGCAGTGGATATGAATAATGTATTTTAAATAAACAAATAATTACTTTATTTTTCGTACCACAGTTAAAATTCGTAGAAATCATTTAGACTACTTGAAAGTTGCATAATATACGCAGCGCGCTCTAAAATATAAATTTTAATTTTATAATAAAATTATTATATTATGTTGGCCGTAGTGGGGTTAGGCTTTTAGATTGTACCGTGAGGTTTTAGTGATCTCAGAGGAGAAACTACTATAATTTCTGACATATAGGATTGTTTTTAAATAGTGTTCCAAACTGGAATATAAACTTTACAACTCGAAAATATCTTTCCCAGAAGTATTCAAAATGTTCCATTTATGTATAGCGTTGTGGTCAGATGGCTACTTACATATTTATATACAGCATATATTAAACTGTTTTTGAATATAGGGGTTTTCCATAAAATGTACTCGAAGAATGAGACCTTCTCTTATTAAATTTTAATTTATGTTTTTATCAACTTGAGAGTAATCCTAATACAAATATAAATAAATCTTGTTGAGATAGAATACAGTCAAGAGATACCATGAGAAATGTTCGATTAATATATGAATAATAGAGTCGGTGTTGCAAATAAAGGCTGGATGTTATTAACAAAAGACCTCTGCTTGTATAGAAACTGTTTTCATGAACTCCTTTAACGTTTCAATTATGAAATTTCTCAATATTTTTCTAAAGAATTAATCCAAAGGTATAAATATTATAAGCAATGCATAATTTATAAAGTTAAAACTTTTACTTCAACGGCGTTCATTACTGCAAAAAATATCGCCACAAGAAACGAGGAAAACATTCAAAATAATATGAATACATGAAAAGGTAATATATGCAGCATATTCAAAAATATAACTTTTAATGCCTATAGACAAGTTATTACATAATTGTAGGTTGTATTAAAGGGTAGGCATGGTAATCGATCTCAAAGAAGCAAAATTGTGGAAAAAATCAATGTACAAGAATTATATGTAAAAATTTATAGTCCAACTTTCAAACATAAAAATTGATGTACTAGTATTTATGCGTGAATCTTGACTTTAGCTCTAGTTCGCGTTCTGCCTTGTCTTGGGTCACGTTTGTCTGGATACATCTAAAAACGACAGTCCTGAAATAGTTCTAAATGAATTATTTAAATAGTTTCGACATCAGAGACAGACATACTATAAAGTACAGTGTAATGGAGGCAAAGAGGTATTCTCGTATTACCTTCAGATGTGTGTTGAGTGTATTACGAGGTTTATAAACGATCTGTAATCACGGTTGAGCAACCATCTAGTTTTCTAACCATAACGTAGCGGAGGAACGGTGGGAAGTTTTTGAGATGGTAGGGATCGTTCTCACGGTCAACTGTAGTTTGGGTGCCTCTGAAGTCAAAACTACGTTAAATATTTTATTTTGACTTCTTCGTCACCGATAGTTTTTATCTGTTTATATGAACGTGATTCCTGATTTCAGAAGCCAAGTCTGTGATACTTTTCAGTCCTTCTAATATGAGGAAGACTAACTGCAGCTAAACTCAAAATTCACCTTGATGAAACCTTTCCCACCATAGCTATGTTTTAGCATAATACATAATACCTTATGTATTGTTTAAAAATTGTTTTTTAAAACGAAAGGATTGTAAAGGAAACAGGATTTTTCCCGGAAATTTTTCATCGTTCAGTGATCTGTACTCTGATTTCTTTTTCAGGAAAATAACTAATTTAATACTTAATTAAAAACTATGTTAAAATAATAAATAATAATAATTGTTACAGATTTTTGTGTCACTGAACAATGGAAAATGTCTAAAAAATCCTGCTTTCTTTACATTATGTATTATTTTGCATAGAATTGTTATACTGTAACATATTACAGTATGGGTATATAAAAAGCATTCCCCAGAGGGTACACTTCTGGCTAGTTTATACCTTCCAGATTCACGCACGCTGGGTACAGAAAAATCGATGTCATTTTAATCTGGACAACCTTATGGATGTCCAGGAGAGGCACATCACTGACCGCAAATGTCGAGATCCTGGGGTGCAAGGGCAATTCGATACGTCTAGTCTACTGTGAGAGATTACTGTTTGAGTTGGTAGGCTTCATTCCCTAATAGTCAAAGGTTCATGCCAGCCTAAACATAAGGAAATGACACCCCCTACCTGCTTTGACTGGAGAGGCTGGTTCAGAGCTGGCTTTCAATTCTTTCGAGAGAACATGACATTTTTACAATAGATTCTTCTTCATGTATCTCGATAGGAGGTGGACCTCAAGCCTCAACCTTACACACCCAAAATATCTTGTCACTCCGGAAGCAGCGCAAAGGTCTTTATAGGACTATGAGGAATCTTCTTTTTTAAGAGAATTCCTGGGATAAAGGGCCTTTCTAAGCGTCTCGTTGTAAGAGAAAAAAATATAAAGCATTAAAAATAATTTAAAATCATGTAATAAAAGTTTATTGTTTTATTGCTTTTTTCTTATTTTGTAAATTATTTCAATTAAATATAGAAAGCAAAAACTACTTACACATAATTTAATTGATTTTAATCTGTGTTTATGTGAAACATAATAGTACTATACCACACTCATAAAGCTTTGTAAGCAGTTTAAACTAACTTCTATTAACATTCTGTTAGTAATTAAACTATATATACAACATAATTATTTATCTAGCTACGTGTAAGTCATTGTGTTATAATTCAAAAAATATTTAAAGAGAGATAAATATTTTTAACATTATTACCTAAAACAAACCTTTAAAATGCAATTATAAGAAACAGTTTTAGTTGGAACGTAATTGTAACCAAAGAGCTATTGCGCATGTAACTAAAGTACATGTTTTTCCTTCAAGATTTATTGAAAATATTTACAAAGTAATAAACATGAGTAATATTTGGTAAACCCGAACTACAAAACGTATAATCGAGCTCTACGAAGAGAAATTGAAAGAAAACAATGTACTAGAGTATATGTGTAATGGATTTCACATTCTCCAAAAGATATAATACACAATAAATAAATAAACAGTGTACGTAAATATTGCGTAAATACACCGTAAGTTCTGAGTAATAAATTAAAAGCTAACATAAACCTGCAGTAACAAATATTTATCTTACTAAGATGATCTTTAGAGCTTTGTACGGCTATATGAATTTCACATACATTCACTTCTTCTATTCTGTCCTACAGGCTTTCAAAGTTTCAATGTTTATCTTATGAAGAATTTTTTACTTGTAACCAGTTCGTTAGTAAACACATTTGTTGCTCAGATGGCATTCTCAATCCACAAACCAAACTGATGCCTAATTATTACTTTGTGGAGGTACATTTTCGGAAATTTTTATTATAAATTGTTTATTGCTAATATGCAACGGATAAATCAGATCTATCTGAAGAAAACGTCACTATTTTCAGATCAATAGTATATTTCCAGGTTGTAATGGTCAGTAATATTTGTTAGAGTTATGAAAATGTTTAAAAAGTACAGGAAAGATGTCCTATTTTACCATGCGGAGGTAGGGCCCTTCCTTGTAAGAAGCCCTCTGTACTACAATCCTGGGGACCAACGGCTATAAAGGTGACTTCCGAACCATCACCAACGGAAAACCACCAGTTTATTAATAAAATATGGCATAATGTCCCCTAAAGGCTGTCACGAGACATCGGCCACCTGTGATTTTTTTAAGGATGCATAAAGCTGAAGAGTTGCTAAAGGAGCAATTTTCACGTTATTTAAACATAGTCTAAATCCTTTTTCTACTCCCTTACCTTATTGTGACATCCTTAAATTTGTAGGACGCTAAATAAACAATACCACTATCGTACACCTTCGATATCTTCCATTAAACCAATCTAAATTATTTACAAATAGGAATAAACCAAAGTCCCTATGTAATAAAATGTACAAAGTTTGAATGAAAATATTGTCTTTTACTAACTTATATTCTGTACTTATAAAAATGTTCTTTTATCAGTTGAAATTATGTCCGAATAATACTGTGAAGCCTGTATAAAAAGAAACAACTGCACCAAACACATGTAATATAAATATACTTATATATATTTAAATATATTAATTACTCATTAATAAGCGCTTTGATTACCAAGCACAACAGTGACCGATGTTGGTAAACCAACGATCCAGTGTAAAATTCAATAACGAACATGTTCTCGTTACTCTGGATTTTTTTACAACAGATATTTACACAAAATTACGAAACGAAACTTGTGCATAGTCTGAAATATTTTTAAGCGATTGCAATTAAATTTTATATTTTATCCCATCCTGTTTTTGCCCCTTTCCGATGATTGAAAGATATCAACCTCGTGATGTATTTACATTAACGAAACATTCATGTGCCTATTTAATAGAACAATTTATACCTTAACGTAAAAAACTTCTCACAACATATTTTTAGTAATGCCAAGCGAATTACTGGTTGAGCGCATTTTAAAACAAGTTATGGCTTCAATCTTTATTATTCATACAGTATATAGTGATATGATTGTACAGGATGATAAGGTATAACTTATACTAATTAGGATGAATTATTTTTCGTAAAGAAATTTTTGTTCTATTTATAAACTAATTAAAATTTTAAATAGATAATTAAAACAATAATACACATCCTGAAGTCCGTTGTTTAGCCATTGAGGAGTACAATTTATGCCTTAACAGATGCACGTCACGTGATATCCCCAGCTGTGCAGTTTTAGAAAGTTTTGTTCTACAGATAATGTGACAGTGTTCTGTATAAACAAGTACCCTCGACACCAGCAGGATGTGTGAACATTATGTATGCTAATGTGATAAAATGACAAATGGCGACACAAGTATTGCCGGAATGCTTATAGCATTCGATATTAATGGTGAATTCTATACTCTTACACTCTTACTTGCTCGGTTTATAGATATATTAGCTGTAGTTGTTCAATAAATATGTTGGAGGTTATATAACAGCCAATACCTGAACAAAGAAATATTTGTGAGCAATTCAAATTGGAATTCAAGAATTAATGTTTTATTAGTTGAGCGTTAATGTCGCTCGATGGCTGGAAGTCTTATTTATTCCTCTATGTCTAACCGACCGCAAGATATTTCGAAACCATACTTAATAATCACTTGTACATTTTCAATTTTGCATCAAGCTTTAATTCTATATGAGCACCAGAACTGGTGCTTATTTATATATGAAATCCAGTTAGTTGGAGTTCCTATTATGTATGAGATTATATTTGTCTCAGGTTCCGATTAGAGATTTAAAGCTACTGGGCTTTGCCCATTATGTTTGGGTAAAACCCAATAAATATTATTTATTCGGGATTCTTAGTGATGGTCTTATTAATTTCAGACACTTTGCAAAATGAAACAAAAATATTTCGGATTGCTGTAATGTTGATATATCTACATTAATGTTGATAAACATTCTTAACTAGTAATAGACATTATTAATGTTAATATTATAAGAATTGATATTTATAAAAACAAAATGAAAAGTTCATTTACCCATAAAAAATTAAAGTCCATTTCTATTTAGATACTGTTTAACTGATCTAATCCATATATTAATAAATTTTGAAGTTTTAAGTTGGTGAATTTACAGACCAACAATAACTCTAGAAATACATTTTAAAATTATATAAAAAATATTAATTCACAACAAACTGTATAATAGCAAAAGGTAAATGTATACATAAAATGTAGACAAATGGTAAAACTCATCCCATTTCATCCACAAGTTATTCCAGTCCAAGCCTCTCCCACAAAATGTAACATCTGCGATTGGGGCAACCTTTCTATTTCGTTTGTTTGTAAAGTAACAGATGTCTGGTATATTTAAGATAATTTGATGTATATTGTCTTCATTAAATTCTCGCATTCAAATATATTAAATTAAAAGACTTACATTTAGTTATTTAATCTCATGAATTATAAATTAGAAAAGGTATTGGTTTCATATAAAATGCACAGGCATAGGCTGTATTGTAGTTATGATAGTATTTATAAGGATAACTAAATGTATTTAAATAGAATAGAGATGTAAATTGACATGAGTAGAAAGAAATCTTTTAATCACTTAACAATGAATCTTTGAATCTTTTGAATCTTAATCTTTGAATAGTAACAATGCTGGTAACGTCACTACAAGAATGATTTAAAACTGCATATGGCCAAAAATATATTGACTTACTTAAATATGAAATACACTCGTAAATTAAAATATTTATGTTTTAAATTACCATAAAATAACAGTTGCTATAACGTGTAACAAAAACCTTAAATGTTAAGTATAGACAAGCACTGTCAGATGTAGGTATGTAAAAGTGTTACTAAAAAAGAGGTAAATTGTAGTATTGTCTACTGAATTTGTGTATTGCATATTTATTTAAATTTATTGTAAAACTCAAACTATACCATAAGATAGAGTCCACGTTCATGAACAAATACCGGACCATGATTTGAGAAATAATTATATAAGCAGGTATCAAGCGATGTAATCAACATCCTAGTTATCTTGTAGATACACTTTATAGTGAAACAGAAGTTTAATTTTAATCGGATTACAATGTTGTCTTTGACTCGATAAACCTGATCTTATAAAGCTTTAAATTCAGCTTGGTTTGAAAATATCTCACTTTTGTTAAATCATCTCCATATGTCCAAACAAACATATTATATTTTAGGTACTCAAATAGCAAAATATTTAATATTTAAACAAGCTTTTTTAAAAAAACATATCAAAAATTCACATTACAATCAATCCACTTTATTTGTTAAATGCGGCTTTTCACCTTTGAATTCTGAACTTTTGTCATTTTGAATTACAATGTTTGCTATATTTCTACGCTAATCCAAAGACGCTATACTTTTAAACTTACTAAAATTTGAGGGACACCTCTAAGTCTTTAAAATAGTGAAAAATTCTATCTTTGTCTCTAAAAGTTTTAAATATTAATTGAAATAGAATGTGGACTGTTCTATGTAAGTATTATTTTATGACAGCACAGATATATATTTAAATAATTTGAAAACTATTTTCAATTTATGTACATTTATAGTGTTTATATTCTCTAAGGATTATACAATGTTCTAAAACATAATATGGTCAAAATCTGTCTCAGATTACTCCCTATAAAGTAGTCTGCAAGAACTATACTAAATGAAAGCTCTCTGGAATGTAATTTTGAACTAAAAAACTCTTTTTAAAACTCCAGCTACAAATGTTTTAAAATATAAAAATATTTTTAAGTTTTAAAAATAAAGAAACAATAAGTAATGTCATTGTGCATGTTCTTTTATACAATTGTAAATTTTAAATATATATATAAGTATGTTTTTATATATATATAAAACACACAAAGTTACTATCTAATTTGTACTATAAAATTAAGGACGGTTTTAAAACCCATCTTAGTTGTATTTTCACTGAAGTAGGAGTCTCAGAGCCTTTTACACATTTTGCTTGATCGTGGCATGTATGCAAATTCAACATTGGTGTAGGAACTGTAACTCCCTCCAACCAAAGAACCAATTAAGTTATGGCAAAGTTCGAACAAGGTTGACATTTAGTTTGTATAGTTAGCAAAAAGTTCCGGTTGTTACCATCGTTTCATATCGGGAATGCTTTTGTATTTTCTTGTTAACATCGTGTATGCACTATACACGTAATTCAATATCAATGTTATAAAATTAGAAACTCATAAATACATTTAAACTGTCTTTGCATGATTAGTACAATTGTCTAACTGTATATATATTTCCAGTATGTAATATAGGGGCAAAACAGTGGTGAGAAATAATACTGAATTCGATATTTTCAATAGTCATTATAACGTAAATAATTTTAATAGATATGTGTTGCTTATAAGAAATGTATATTATTCTCGCCCAAAAAACTATTTTCAGAAAAAAGTCACCTCGCTTTAGCAACAGGAGATATTAAACGTGAACGGTGCACAGACAGCAGTTCAAACAGGTATTTAACGAAATTAAACACCCACCCACAGCAAATGTACCACGGCTAAGATGGTATAATTGCAATTATAAATTCTCGTACGAGGTTATGTAATTGCTATTGTCAAGCTGTTTAACAAGTCAGAAATGTTGTTCATTGGATTAATTCCACTTTCATATCTATTGTTTGCCATGTATAAGTACGTGTTAGTATTTCTACTGTTAATTTTCACGAATATAACTTGTGTTAATGACGCATTCCAGCATTAATGTTGCTCTTCTAGTGGATTGAGGTTATTAATTTCGACAGCGCTGTGTTGATAAAGAAGGCAGGTCTTCTTCATCTACTCGTTGGGTTTCGTTGCTTTTAGCGTAGTCAGAGTAATCCTGGATTCATCCTTTATTTTGTGGTATTTTCTAGTGGATTTATTTTCTGAATCTCATTTATTGTATGTTTAACTCATTTTGTTTTTAAATTTTACGGCCTCAAGTGTCCGGAGACTAAAATACCATGGATATTTAATACTTATAAATGAATGTATCAGAATCCCATGAATATTATAAATACTAAGGTTTGTGTTGATGTATGGAAGTTTTACCCTCAATCAAATAAAACCAAGTAGTCAGATCTGAATAGAATTTTTCATGCCCATTAAGAAAGAACAAACATTTTATTCCAAAGTGCCACCTATTAAAAATATTGTGAAATTAAAAGTAAATAAATGAAAGTTTATTTTCTGCAGATATAATAAACATGTGTGACAATTAATAGAGTCAAACAACTACAAAGCAGTGTCCCAGAATTTTTTTAAAATTTATTGTAAAAATATCAGCTGCTAAAGCGTGATGCTAATAATAATTACTATTATTATGCCATTTTAATTACATAAAAGCTGAAGAGAATATAAACTGCCGAAACAGATACATTCTTACTGTAATAAGGTTCTAAGTCTTGAATACTACTCTTGAATGTTGATAATGGAAACTTGTATAGTTCATGAAAACTTACTCAAAATAAACTATTTTGATGAATGTCCCTTTGTAAATTTGACATTTATAAAATTTTCAATCGCAAATTATTAGGTTATTGACTGAACCTTAACGAATATCATTCGATGGATTGGAAAACGTACACTTATGTCTCTTTGTCGGTTTACAGGAAATCAAGATAAAATTAGCTAATGACTTTAAACTGTTCATGCAAAATCAAATAAGCCTTCGACGTGTCACATGCTGTTGCGTTATTACTCATATTTACTATTGTTATTATTACTATCTTATTATTACTCTCAATTACTAATACCAACTCGTAAAATAAAATAACGACCAATAATCAAATATGATTCATATTTATCAAAATGATTGATTTATTTTATGGTAATAAGTATAAATTAGTCTGTAAATATAACCATAACGTTATTAAATAATAATGCTATACTCTAGGTTTAACTAGAACCCCTTGTAGTATTCAATTTTTTAATCAGTAATGAAGTAAATTACTAATTTTATAAATAAAATTCTGAATTGTAATGTTATATATTTTTTATTTATTCAAATGGAGAGCAGCACTGTAGAAGTCCAATAAAACTCAAATTATTCATGTATTCATTGTTTTAATATTATATTTCTAGATAGTTTTTTTTTTATTTTTAAGTTTTTGTAAAAACGAGTTGATAAGCACTTGCGATTTAATTATGCTAAATTGCTGGTTAGAAAAATGCCAATTATAAAATTCAGTCAAATATTTGTGGAAAGTGAATGCCTCTTTGGAAAACTCATGTCTCTTTGGGCAATTAAATTCTAATTGGATCATTCAAATCTCTGTAGACACCTTAATCCTTCCCTTATTTTGCCTAAGTTTTCAATTCTCGGTACACAACACAAGTTCCTTTGAAACATCTTCATGTCTTCTTCTATATATGTGACTACATCTAATTAAAAATACTAGTTGTTAACATGGTGTATTTTCCTTAAACATTTAAGGTGACCAGTGTACTTTACTAACTCAAGTATATTTGAGTTAGTGGTCAAACGAAATTAAAATTTTTCTTAAATTCAATAGTTTTATAAAGAGTTTAACAATAAATTACATAGTTTTAAATTTATTTATTGCATTTCTTACTATTCTAAATTGAATTAAATTATTCACGTTGGTAAACACCAATCTAAAATGCGCGATATAAAATTAAATTTGATATATAGATTCTCAAACTAATGTCGTTGTTTAAGAATACCATTTATTATTTATACTTATAGACATCAGTTTTAATCAAATAGAAGCTTTATTCTTTATGAAATGAAGTTTTATGCTTAATTTCAAGTTGATATCTCAACGCGTTCTCAAAACATACAGAAGTAAACAGACAGACGGAAAAAACAAATAAAAATAAGAGTTATTCAAGCTCTATGAAAGAGATAGAAAAAATGCAAGGTTTCAAATCTGCTCTTATATCCGTTCTAGAGTTATCTTAGTTTAGCCAAATCTCAAGGAGTTCAGACATGTACTATCATCAAACTAAAAATTGTTTATGTAGAATCAGAGAAGTTCTTAGTAATCTTCATATACATCGTGGTCAACCATTCCATTTAAGTAAGACTAAGAAAAATGGGCATTGAATACTTTAGAAGTGTTACATGAGTGAAGCTTAAGTGTCTAAGAAGCCACAAAGGCGTAACCTTAAGTGCAGAGTATGTAGAGTTTACTTTTGTGCAGAAAGCAATTTTCCCACGCTGTCGTGAAGTAAGATGTACACTTAGTACAAATTTACTATGCATATCTCCAATGTCAATAGCACCGAACTGCAATATTGCCTAAGTCCTGGTTACAATCATACACATAGGTCCATCAATCTGACGTATCCTAATTAATGCGATTAAATTAAGCTTATTGGATTGGGGGACTATATACATCCCAGTAGAGTCTGGTGATCATATCTAAACTAAATTTGAAACCATGTGTAATGTTTCTCATTATTTCATTGGTACGATATACATGACAGTATTTTTCCAACTGTGTGAGTTTTATACAAGTATTTGGCTAGTAATTCAAACTAAACTAGATGTAATACTCAATACAAACTTAATTTTAGGAGCAATTAAACGGTAAACATTAGGATCAGTTTGTATATGACCCAGACTTACATGTTTTTTCTCACGTGTTGGGAACCGCTGCAGGGTTTCTTCTTAGAACTTATGATCTTCTTTCCGAGTATTTGATTTGAGCAGTAAACTAACCCTGATTGATGTGAATATATACCTTTGCCACTTACCCCTAACATATAATGCAGATATATTAAAAATATAACGTGAAGATTTAAATTTTTACATTTGTGTGAACTTCTTGGTACTACATCAATATGGTTAAGGCATATTTTATTTCAAGATATTCCACTTATTTAAGACAGTAAAAAAATAATTAGTAAGTTTTCTTTAAATGAATTAATTATCCTATATCACTTACGTATTCTAATTAAAGTCTTGGCACAAAGGATAGATAATGTTGGTAATACAAAGGATAGATAATGCTTGATGTGAATATATAGTTTTTTTACCACTAATGAAATCTTCCAAGGTTTTAAGAAGAGTATATGAAAATGAGATGTGAGTAGATATCTCGAGTAAATCTAATGTTCGTAATAATATTTTTTTATCACTAATGAAATCGTCGCCTTCAAATGACTCTATTCATTGCACATAATGTAAAACTTATTAAGATTACTACTATTAAACTTAATAAACTTAGATAGTGCTAAACCTAACATTTGAATTGAATAAACATTTACCAACATAAGTTTATGTATTTATTTATAGAAACATCGGTTACTCAACTCGCTTAAAATAATTTCTAAAACATCGCAGTATATTAAATTATGCACCTGAAGAGACAATGAGAATTCCACTTTACCTAAATTACAGTATACATTTTGTATTCGGTCTCTCTGATATCTTAACGAAGCATAGAGTTCAGTTTAAGTTTCTTCGTCGCTGACCTTTTTGGATCTCTTCAGACGAACATGAGTCTACATTCCAGGAGTCAAATGTGTGAATGTAAAACATTCCAGACAATACATTTAGAGAAAGGTGAAATGGAGCTAAACTCAACATTCTCATTGAATCAAACCTTCCCACCATAACTACGTTAAACCTATTTATTTCCATTTAATCTATACTTTTATTAAATTTTTAACGATCGGTGAGGTTTACAACTTGTAAATATCCCTATTTAATAAGCAGATAAATAAAATATGATATACAAAATTATTTTGAAATCACATCAGTAATGTGAAAGTATGGTATGTTTTAAGCTCTTAACTATGTCCTCGGTAGAACACAATTAGTACTGGATTATGTAAAGAATGTACCGCGACATTGTAAAGTGGCTGTGAGAAAGTTTCCAGCAGAGCTAATTATCATAATTTCAACATCGTTATATTTCAATGAAGTCCCAGTTTGTTCTATCGATTTTTCTTTGAAGGCATCTATTTCTTTTTAATTCTTATGATAAATTTATCTCCAACACCCATTAAAGGTGTTGTAAAGTATACATTAGAGCAACCATTCGAAAAATTTATCTTATCTACTTACTTTACTTTTGTTATGACATTTTGATACAAGTTAGGTGTTATAATATAAAACAATTCATAGAAAAAATTATAATATGATTTTTGTAATATAATCCTTGCTATATTACTTTTAAACATTCTAAAATATCATTAGACTATACTGCTTTTAGTATTTTTTATGTTAGTGTATTATCTCAAAAATATACAAACTATGATTATATGAGAAAAACATTAAAATAACACTCGTTAATTTGTCTTATTCATTAAATTCTAGCACGATTGTTTAGTTCAAGCAAAAGGGTTTAAACGCTACTAATTATTTTGTTAAAAACTATTTCATTTTTTACTAAAAATGATTAAAACAGTTTATAATTTTAAAGTAAATACATGAATTCTCTCCTCCTCTGCAATGCTATTAAATTAATTTACAAAACAGTTACATAAATTTAATCATAACTTTTTGAAAATACATTTTTATATTTTACATTTTGTAATTTAAAGACTGTACTGTATTTTCTTTATATAACAAACATTTTAATATCCATTTCTATTATCACAATCAACAGCTGTTGCTGCTTTTTTTCCTCAGCCATATTCCATCAGACGTCTGAATACTAAACAAAGAAACAACGCTTTCTTTTTTCTACACCTTATATTGTGTATCCACTTTTTGGCAATTGTATATCAAGCCATTTGAAAACAGTGAAAAGGTTAAATTATTTTCTGATACATGATTATTGGTGACTGCGTACTTGTAGTATCCAGTTATCGTCATTCACAGAAAATTTTAAACAATAGAAAATCAGCTGTATTTTAGAAAAGCCACGCATGATAGAAATGAAATGAAAAATGACTTTATTTACAGAAGCGAAGTTAGGACTTAAAAGTCCTCATTACCACTTAACCTCAAGTGGGGTCAAAGAGAGGAAAGTTTAATCTTAATATTGTTCTAAAAAAATTTTATTTTATTTCCACACGGCTACATTTATTTTGCCTTTTCTCAATATTTCTGACACCTTAACAGAGGTGTGGCAAATTCCTTCCTCTGAAAATCCTTGACAGAAGATTCGGTTCATCAAGATCCTCATTTTTATTGATCCCGTACTGCATAATAGCATAATATATTATATGGCTTCCATATCAAAAAAACTTCAGGTCATATTTTTCTCTGAAGTTATTTTTAAAAAATTTTAAGGGTAAAATACTATCCCTTGTTATATAGGGGCCTTTGGGATTATTATTTTTAGCGTTGAGATTTGGATGTGAATCTTTACCCGCTATAAAAAACCAATCCGAACGATACTCTTTTCAATTGCAGCATTGGCTTTTTGAAAATACGTAGTACTTACATCAAATATCATTAAGTAAGACTCTGGTGAGGAAAGTGCTTCCTTTTATCCAATATTAAAACACCCAAGCTCTAGTAAACCAAAATCCCTTAAAACCTTGAAAACTTTTTAAAGCTGCTCTACTCCAGACTCATGATATCAGTCCAACATCCGCCTGCATACTTACTGTTATTTCCCCTGGTTTATATATTGTGACATTAAATTTTTAGTAATTAATGCACAAATAATGTTAATAAAACATTTTTTAATCCATGTCCATATAAAAGTCATATTAGTAAACCAAAATCCCTTAAAATCTTGAAAACTTTTTAAGCTGCTCTACTTCCGACTCATGATATCAGCCCAACATCCGCCTGCATACTTACTGTTACTTCCCCTGGTTTATATATTGTGACATTACATTTTTAGTAATTAATGCAAATAACGTTAATAAAACATTTTAGAATCCATGTCCATATTAAAGTCATATCGCTACGTAACCGCGGAAATCTATGGAATACGGTGATACTTATGTTACAGTGATACAATGTTAGAGTTAATAAACATTGCAATTACATTTAGTTTCGCAAATAAGTTCAATATATACGCTCAAAATATTTATTGTCAGGAAATCTCAGGAAAACATTTAAACATGTTCATCTTATTTTCATTGTGCTGGTTAGGAAATAGTTTGGAAAATTTCGCGGCCTAACCACCTAATCTGTGAGATTTGAATGGCATGTATCTATCTCTCTGTGTATACAAAAGCCCAATCCACTTACTGTTTGATCATGACATCTCTAAGAGCATTAATCGTATTTACATGAAATTTGGTGCTCACGTTTGTATTGTCCTAAAACTTGGCTAAGAAATTGTTTCAAACTTCGCTGGCTAACTATGTAATGTTTTGAAACATTTAATGATATAATTATAACAACAACAAAATTTACATAGAAATTGTTATTCAAGATCGTCTTATTTCCTAGGTATTTGAAATAAAGTATGGAACCAGGCTACTATAGCTATCGTCATATAGGTAATATATACTCTGTTGTACTGTTGCGAATCACGGAATTTTTTAAAAGGAAGAATGTATTATTCAGTTAAAATATTTTTATTTTAAAGAACAAATTTTTCATTATGAAATAGATTACACTTACTTAAAATATAATAGAAAATCTTTGCATTTGTTTGTGAATTCAATATATTTTACACCTTGATGATTTATTAAAACTAATAGGATGATAGCACCTAAATGTTCATTAAGGTCAATCCCAATTTCATTAATGTTTAACGTCTCCGTATATTTTTGTTGTTGTTTAGAATTGGTATAATATATTTTTATGAATGAAATGTAAGATGTATAAAAAAAATACTTTAAATATTTTTAAAAAGATAAAGCTACTATCCTTTCTAGTAAATAGTCTACATACTGGTCTTAAACCAATAACTGGTCATTGTCTAATGTAAGTGGTTTTATAAATACATTTAAGAACCTGCAGTCGACTGGGATTTACACGCCTGACATAATAATTTGTAACCTCTTCTGCATTTTAATACTTCAATATAGTTCTTCGAACACCAAGATTGTGAGTTACTCAATTTATTGATGAGAAGAGCTGCTATATTTACCTTAATTTCATCCCGAAATGTAAACAAGTAGTTCTATTTTTTTTATCAACGTACTCATTGCACAGTCTGTGTTATTTGTGGTTAAACAGTGATTAGATTTTATTTTAATTTAATACAGATAATGTTTGATGTCATGTAACAAAATCTACGCTATATTTGTTAATTTTTATTCGTTAGCAAACCATAGCATTATAAAATATTTAAAGGTTTAGGTAAATAATTATTATTTACAGTAGTTTTTGAAATTAAGTATGCAAGGGAAAGAGGGTGCCTGAAAAAGAGTTAGCGAGTCATATTTGAACTTATCATAATATTCTTTAATTTAATTTTATAAACTAATATGTGGAAAGAACTTCTTAAAATATGCATTTTTCCTGTTTAGAACTTTTGATATTTTGAGGAATTTATAATTTAGCGTTTATATTTCTTATGCTTGAAATCTTACATTTAAATTTATGTGCTAAGGACATCAGAATTTTTAAGTAAAATTGATATGGCTTAGTAAATTTATACTCCTAATACCAAACTATACATAAACAAGATAAAATTTACTTTGTATATGCGCCACAATTATCGAGGTTATAAAAGGTCAGTGAAAATGGGTTCGGGTTAACTCGTAGTGGCTCGTGGTTAGCTCGATTGACGTCTATTTTTGAGGAGGGTCGAAAAAGTCTCCGTAGCATGTGAAAGTAATATCCTTCTGATACTCGTGGATAAATGATCACATCCCTACGGCTAAATCCATACTGCTCTATAGTTCTTACTGGTAATGTTTCAGTCCTACAAATTATCATTATAATAATTTTTAATTAAGTATGAATAGCAGATATTGTTGCATTAACTATTACAGACTTCAGTAATTTAATCATAGATTATGAAGATAAAGAAATATTATTGAAGTGAAGACCTTAATAGAAACGATTATATCCCACACCACACTGACACCGAGAGATCAATAAATTATATAAGTAACTTAATAACTTGTAACAAACATATGTAATTGTTATAATATTCCGTCATATCTTATATAACGTGGATTGAGTAAGCAATAGAGCTGGAACCTTTATTCAAAATTACACAGTAGACTTACAATGAAAGTTGCATTTTTTAAATGAACCAAGTTTAAACTGTATAAATAGATCATATGCATTTGTAAAGTTCTAGAAATCACTAGTAAAACCTAATGTAATTTTTATTTCTTTAATTTATCCTGGTAATTCGTGCAGAGCCTTTTAAAAATTGCTTACTAATTATACTGATAAAGTCCTTTGGAATTGGGTAAAGAATTTTCTCTTGTTCCAAGAGATAATTGTACTTGCCTTAAATAAATAAGGCACAATAGTTCAAGAAAAATACATAAGTGATATTTATTTACTTGCTGACCACAGAATGTGTATGATAAGGAAAACATTCTTTTAGTATATTACGTACTAAAAATACCAAGAAAACTAGAACTTTTGTGAATTGTTCGCGCAAGACATTCATTATTCATGAAACGCTTTTTACACCAAGACAACCAGATAAGAAACTTTTAGAGTGTCACTCGGTTTACGATCGCATTTCTTTGTGCAAAGAAAAGTATATTTTATGTCTTTTGTAATCTTCGTAGAGTTACAGGGTATTTTCATGTGTTTCTATTTTGAAGAAAAATGTTCTAGGTGACGAATATTATGATTTTATGGTTCTAGATTAAAACGGAAATGCTAGAGTATTGAAATAACCCACAAATAAACTAAATAGTTGTCGCATAAGGGGCAAGCAGACTGACATGTGGACTTTCATTTGAGCTTTCGACCACATTATAAATAATGATTTTTCTTGGACAAGAAAAGCCTTTGTACCAAGTTTAAATCTTTAGGAACTTTCTATATAGACGATTTATACAAAACGATAGACAACGAATCAATATCAAGAAGGCCCTGTAGCGTTTTAGTATTATTTCGCGAAGTTCTTTATGAGTTAGATATCAATTGAAATAGTCATTTCAACTACATTTACTTTTAACTATTTTAATTTAGGATGGAAAATAGATTAAGATACCTTCTGAACTAGACATTTAAGGAACACGAAGTTGTGAATTTTGTTAAAATTACATTAGACTATGAAGGATTTATAATTTATTAAAAATTAGTCTGTGATTTTCTTCTATTTATTTTTCGCTAAAATTTTACTGTTGGTTGAAAGTTTAAGATACAAGTGCGTCCCATACAAAATATCCTGTTACCCCGAAAGAAGCACACAGGTTATTATAAGATTAGATGAAATTTCTAAACTTTCTTGTCCTAAGAGAACGATGAAAAATTAAGTATAACATAAATGAACCACTGATAAAAGAATAACTGAAAAAAGAATTTGTTCGATTTATAACACCAAAGCGAGGTAATCAAGATTAAATTGCCTTTTCAACACAATAAACTACATTCATGCAGTAAAAACCTTAATAAAAGACATTTTAGAAGTAAGTCTTTAATGAAAAAATAGGCATTATTAAACTTTTCCATTTTTGGTAACAACCGTTATGTATTAGGCATTCCAATGTTGTTAGATAAAATCGTATATAAAACAGAAAACTGGAAAGAGGATCAGAGTAGGTTTAAAAATAGGAATATGATTTAAATTTAAAAATATGTATTACAGAATATAAAAACACGTTTATTAAATTATCTTTAAAAATTTCAAAACAAGCCCATAAGTTAAATGAAATGTGATTAAATTTTCTAACTCTAAAGAGGTGAAGTATTCCTTGCCCTGAAAGAGTGAAAGGTGTTTTATCAAGCAAGTCCCAAGCTCGGAAGAGCGGACTCGCACTTCTCGTAAAAGACGTTCGCTATTCACTCACCGGCATGTAAGGAGGCACGATGTGAATGTGTTCTGTTGAGAGTCTCAGGTAACTGCTACGTCAAATAATTATATTCAGTTTAGTTCTTTTTTGGGTTTCGAATTTACATTACATAAATTATTATTTATATTTTCCCATAGCAGCCCACATATTAAATTGGACGATAACGTTCTGTATGAAAATATTTAGATACAAAGGCAATGGGGCTACACTTAGCTGTTGAAGATCAATGTATAGACTTTATTTTTTATTTTTGCACGTATTATTATTTAATTAAAACCAATATTTTCAAATTCCATTTATATTTTGTGAATTTCAGTGACAATAGTGCTACAAAATTAAGTAAGTAGAAATATACACCTATAAATGTCATGAAACAATTAATACTTTTTAATTTTTCGAGGCATCATTTATGAACTATATGTCTAAGGAAATGCAGAGTTTAGTAAACTTGTTGATTGGCAACCCCACGTATTTTTAGGAGTGATAGTAAAACGATGTTGAGATAAGTTGGTATTCTGAATATTTAGAATAATATATTTCACAAAATATTATTTCATTGTCACACACAACTTCAAAATATGATTAAAAATTTAATTCTTAAATTATCTTTATAAATTATACTGCTTATATGGTTAAATTAGATTGTTATAATTAATTTTCATTGTACTACTTACGAGTAATTGGGCATTACGGTTTAAAAAGAGACACATTTTAGGATCCTGTATTCCGAGAGTGAAAAAGGTTTAATGAGTACTAAGGAAATACAAAACTGTTTATAAAATATTTTTAATAAATGAAATTAATGTCTCAACATTTTTAGTAAATTTTGATATAGTTAAAGCCAGAGTATAGAAATATTAAGTCGTTAGTAATGTTAGTAATAGCATACGATATGATGAAGCTTTATAATAATTTGGATCGAAAACAGATATGTTTATGGTGCGTTATATCGTTGTAATTTTTCTGAGGTTGAAAAGTAAATAAAAATTCCAATGGCTCTTCTATTACTTTCAGCACATGAATAAGTATTTCTGGTTTAAAAAATTATATTCATTAATCTATAGTACATTTTATTACGATGCAATAATCAAAATAATATTTAAATACTCGGTCAAAAAACCTACTTTACTGATAAAACAGTGTCTCCTTTCGGCCTAAGGAAACTTCTTCCAGTCTAAGAAATTCCAGGAGCACTAATATCAATGAGGAAAATATATATATACAATGGTCTGACAAGCCTACTTTAGTCATATTAATTTATTTCCGGAGTTGTAGTAGCGTTAAATGTTTTTCCCTGATTAAGAGATTATAAAGAAGTACCTGAATTGTTTAATTAATTTTATCAATATCAAGTAGTTACTTTCGCTTATTATAAACCATTGTGGTTTAATATATTTCC
Organism: Homalodisca vitripennis; assembly: GCF_021130785.1. Lineage (NCBI taxonomy): Eukaryota > Metazoa > Arthropoda > Insecta > Hemiptera > Cicadellidae > Homalodisca > Homalodisca vitripennis. Next base: position 26,585 of record NW_025777967.1, read on the forward strand.
GTTGCCGTTAGTCTGGAATTTAAGGTTATGGTTTTTCAAGTCATTTATATATATACATATATATACATATATATATATATATATATATATATATATAGATGAGGATAGTGTTAAAGTACATGTTTTTATTCATATTTTTGCTTGATAAGGAACGTAAGTAGAAATTTATATTTCTAGGATTACGGGGAGTTTATAAACAAAACTATAGTTCATCTATTGATAGCTAACGTATTTCAGCCCTTAAGAATGTTTGATCGGCTTGAAACTCCTTTCGGTCTTCTTTTTAAGTGATGAGGAACCTGCGTTTTAAATTTTACATTCCAGGACATTGGAAAGTTTGAAAAAAGAAAAATATGGTTCTTGTAGAGGTTTTAACCAAATTTAACCCTCAATTGGATGTTGATATTGATGAAATAAGAGTTAGTTGTTTTTAACCGATTACAACCATGTGTGTCAAATTTTATCTATTTAGAATAGCTGTATGTTTATAACCTAAATACTCGTATATCCCTTTTGGGATTCGAAAGTTCGTAGAGCCCGGTGACCCTTTTGGGATCCGTTACTCCGTGACGGCCAAAAACGCTTTTGGATTTTGTGTCAATGCAAAATTGTTCTTTGAGCTTAACCTCTTGCCATATTTGTGGCTCTTTCTGTTTCGACTTCGATTGTCTCTTCAGCTAAGGAGTTCGTGCGTAGAAGCAGCAGATTTTCGCTGCAACACACACATACACACCTTAGGACAGGATGTGGGATGGTAAAAAGTAAACAATATCATTACCTTGCGAAAGTACCGCAATTTTGCAAATCAGACTTTTGTCTTTGACCGTTTTGGGATCCGAAAGCTCGTAGAGCTTGGTCACCCTTTTGGGATCTGACTTTTGTCTTTGATACATAAATATAGTTCTTCGAGAGGTTGTTCATATTAAACACCCCTTAGGGTGTTTAATCTTTGTACAACTGCTTTATAATCTCTATTTAAGTGGCATATGTGTACCAAAATTCAACATTCTGGGATATAGAGAAGTTTGAGAATGAGTGGTGAGTGAGTGAGTGAGTGAGTGAGTGAGTGAGTGAGAAGGTGAGGGCTTTACCTTTTATGTATAGAATCAAGTAATTAGCGTTAAATGGAGTTTTGAACAATAGAGGCATCATAAATACGTGTCGCGCAGGTGATTACAAAACTTTGGTGATTAGGCAAAAGATTTACAGTCTGTTCTTTGTGGCTGAAGTGGTGGAGCAGTGGACTACTATCGGTGGCTAATCAATCATGTTTTCAGAATGTTACCTGAGTTCCATTTTACAATAATTGACATTCTCCCTAAATTTTATGCATTTATAATAACTTTTTTTTTATTAATAGACAAGTAAATACTTGTATTTTAATGTTACGTTTGTATCCTTAGTTTTTCAAAAATTAAACTTTTCAAACTCGAAGGTATATTAGACACAGCATTACGATAACGATGACTTTTTACGGCAATGTAATTTTTAAGTTATCCCTCTGCCTCTGCACTATTGTAGGTCCTTGTCATACACAAAAAATAGCAGACATGTGATACTTTGTATAAGCGATTACTAGATATAATTGTATATACGAGTATGTAAGCCTATACATTTATACAGCTAAACAAAATATTTTTTACAATCCTTTTGTTATGTATATTTCCACTTCAATTACTATCAGTTTGGTAATAAGATTCTTTTCGTTCAGATCGGTGTAAGTAAATTTTTTCCCAGTTTAAACCATAAGCTAATATTAGAAAAACCATTACCTTAACATTGCATCACGAAAGCAAAGTTTTATACGGTTTTTGAGATGTTGCTCTGCCATATAATATATATAGATTATTAATTGTATATTATATGTATATAGATATATTAATGTTCTTGTATACCATCTTACAACAGTTTTTGCCTATTTCCCACATCTAATTATTTGTGGTTTGTTGAGACAACAAAATTCATATTTAATGTGTGTATTAAAATAAAGGTATGGAAATGGGAATTTTACTTATTTCATCCTGGGGAAATGAAAGGGTCTCTTCATATTAAGTTTAACGACACTATGGCAACGTTGAATAAAACATTAATTAACCAACACTGTCAGTAAAAATTATAGAACATTATAAATTATGGTTAAAACTTTGATCTAAATGTGCTAGTAATGAATTTAAAAAATTAAAAATAACTGTTATATTCTGAAATACACTGAGAACGCAGTAATAGGATAAAGGTTTTAGAATCATTGAATGAGCTGTATTAAAGTGAAGTATTTATAAATAACCAAGAGATATCATTTAAGGCATATCCCTCCAGCTTATTAAGCACAGAAAATGCAAGAGGCAGCTTCTGGCATTAAATGCCAACATTCATTCCTGGATTACACAATTGGAAGATAAATACATTATTTGAGTCCCTTTTCCTGTGTCAAACTTTTTCGATCACTGCTCGAAAGAGTGAAGCAATTTTGTAGTTCTTACTAGCGAATGCAGCTGCTCAGTATTAATGTAATGATTCATTAATAAAAAACTTAAATATCTCTACTTTGATAATTTTGTACAGCCCACATTTTGTAAAAATAACCTTTAACACTCATTCTCAGTACACTCAGTACTATGCTATTGTTTATACACCTATACCAGTTCTCCCATTAAAAACGCTCTAATATCAAAATGGCATCCATATATTATTTTATGTATATATAAGTGACATACGCAGATGCAGTTTGTGTGTGCTGGCACCACTGCGAGTGTATGCAGTGGCGACACTGTTATGTGAGGATAAGGCAATCCGCTTTCAACCGTCTCGGTTGACTTTGTGTGTTTGGACAACACCTGAAAGTTACGTGAGTGCACACAAACCCCTTCTCTTCCCCTTCCACCAACCTCACGATAATGATTTTCATTTAATATATGCGCCTGAACTCCTTTAAATTCCTTAAGTTTATAGTATTCTCCTCCGTTTTAATAAATTTCCTATAAATACAATCCTTAGGGCTTAAGCTATCGATCAATAATTTAGTTTTGAAATGAAGAACTGCATAATTCCTTCAAAATAATATTCAAAACTCAAGTCTAAAATTTAATTTAATCATTTATGTATTTTTTAGTTGGATCTGTACATCGTCAAATATCCTATGACGTTTATCTTTGAGGAATAAACAAACACACTTCTTCAAATGAAACAAACTCTTGAACTAATGAAATGTTAGGTGAAAATAAATAAATATAAATCTTATCATACGAGTGGTATATATACTTTTTAATTTAACACATTATTACAGAACTTGTTTTTGTTTGGGTCGTAATGTTTGGTTAGTATTTAATTTTAGCCTATATAATCTTCTACTTTTTATATTTTAGAAGTGAAGGATTATTTTCATGTTCAGTAGGAAATAAGGAATAACTATCTAACAATTGTTTTTATTATACATCTTGATACATAAGTTTAAAGTTTTTTAACTTGCCATCTGCCCCCGTTTGCTCTGTGAAACTTTGTATCGACGATATTTTCATTCACGAATCGATAATAAATGTAATAAATCGTATTACTCTATAAATAATTTGTTATTACTTTCAGTACACTTTTAGTAAAGCATTACTCGTATGTTAGTAAGGTCTACTTGACTGCTATTATGAAACATTTCAAATAAAGGCAATTAATATTTTAATGTTTGTACTTGATTAATTTTGGAAATTATAAGCTATTCTTATAAAAAAACCTTTATTAGCATACAAATCAAAAAATGGAAGTTAGAATAACATTTCCTAAACAAAACTAATTTATAACTTGTAATTCAAATTAGTTTCCGAGTGAAGTTTCTTGATTCTTCAGAATAGAGGAAACCGATCAAGTTGGCAATGAATATTTCACTCCGATTATGGGAAAAGTTTTTCAATCAGCTGCAGCAGCTTCAGCCATACACATTTACAAGGCAGAAGCCGCTAAAATCTTAATTTTAAATCTTCAAAGTAGTATATATATACATATATATATATATATATATATGTATTATATATACTTTTTGCGATTCAATGCTTATTGAAATTATATATATATATATATATATATATATATATATATATGTGTGTATATATATATATATGTGTGTGTGTGTGTGTGTTTAAATTTGTTAGGTCAAACACAAAAACTTGACATTATGTTTTCAAATGTAGCTAAACAATTCATGTAATACTGACAAGTATTCCATATTTAGAATATATATAATTTATTACGCACAGTGCTGTAACTAAAATTGAACTTGAGGGGTCAGTCTCATTGAAAGTATTCGGAGAGTATAAACAATTTAAATTCAAATAAAATAAAAAGGCTGGTACAATTTAAAATATTTAACTACTGTAGTTCAAGTTAGATTGCTGTAATATAATCATGTACAAGTTTTATGGCTATTTCGGGGTGATCTATTTCCTTCATCTTTCCTTCTAAGTTACATGAATGTAATGCTCTTGAAGTGGTTATTAAGTGCACTTTAAGTGGAGGAAAAGTAAGATTAAATTATTTTGTCTGTTAAGCTTTGGATTTAATACACATAGACTCTCAGTTAAATCATTTTAAAGCAATATTAAATTATTACCAGCAGAACCGAATTCATCATTGAAATAGCCATTCAACGTAAGGGTCGTTTTAAACTTCTTTCTTAGTGACATGTTTTATCTCTCTAGATCTGGAATTCAGACTACTGGTGCCAAGTCTGTGGAAAGTTTCACTATTTCAGACGCTGCATCAAACTCAAAGCTTTCCACCATAGCTTTGTAAAACAAATAATAATCATCAGTGTGATCAGTATAAACACTGAAACTAAAAGAAAAACTACTTAGTAAAACTTGAAGTGAGGAAGGCAGGGTCCTTAAAGTCAATTCCCTTTGGAATTAAAGCCACCAAACTCAATTGGTATCTTCATGTAAGAGAGGAAGGACCCTGTACAATTTCAGTATGCGCCGTTTGTGTGGTGATACGGCGACAAAGACACAAAAATCTAATATTCGACCAGATTGAAGCAGGAAACATGCTCACGGTCATCCCAGTATTTCCGGGATGAAATAATCCAATATTGTAGTTACCAAAATAGTTCTCCAAAAATATTATTTATAACATAAATAAATAGTGTAGAATCACCACTATCACAATACTAACAAACGAGATCTAGTCAGCTTTAAAAAAATATAAAAATATGCTATATTTTGTACTGAATGTGGTTATCTTCTGGTTCACAATATTTACCGACAGAAGGTCTATAAAACATGTTTACTTATTTTATTTTTATATACAATAATTCTCTTACCAAACACAGAAATTTACTCTTGAAAACTTCTTTTCGCATATAATGATATGATTTATTATAATAAATTATTATATATCTAATGGATATACATTTATTTTGGTTTATTCAATTACATTGTTTTATACAGTTTGGCCTCGCCAAGTTACATAAAACACCTGTGCTCAATTATATGTATATGTATAATTTTATATTTACTTGTAACAATTATTATTCTATCAAAGAAAACATCATAAAATAAAACAAATTTACTGCTTTTCAAACTTTTTTTATATTTTTTCAAAATGAGGGAAAAACTACAAAGTAATTCATCTTCTAACACCTTATGCGAAATTTCTGATAAAATATCGACAAACTGCATAAAAGATTAACATTTTTTACAAAAATAATAATTATTTTGAACGAAAAGAGCCATAAAATTATAAATACCAACAACTTAGTAATTAATCATCGTAGTTTAAAAAAGATGAGATTCACTTGTTACTATATTTTTCAGTGCTAGGAGCGTTATCCACATTACATGGGAGTGGGCCTAATGGTTCCAATTCTGCATGGGAATTTTTGCATCCTAACTTAATTACTATTAACACTTGAAAAACAACTTCACTTCACGTTGATTTCAACTCATAAGCGTGGGTGTCAGCATCTTGCCTCGACATTGCAGCTGTAGTCGGAAAAAGTGGAGATTAATAGACTACAAGTCTAAAACATGAATGCTGGAAGCAAACACAGTTGTACTCATAGTTGTATTGAGACAACTCAAGACTCGTGACAACGTGGTCTAGTCAGAAGTACATCACCACACTACTATCCATATTAATCTGCTAAGAATTTACTTCCAAGAACATCGGATGTAACTTATTATAACCAGTAAAAAGTAAAAGGGTAAAGAAAATATGGATTATATCAAATACAACTAAATAACAGTACACTCCTAAATAATCTGTCTAATAAAACATAAACCAAGCTAAATCACTTTAAAATTTACAACTTTTAATTTATATTACATTCAAAATTAGATTTTTCGCATGAAATGACTAATAATGCGAAAATATAATTACTTGCGGACATGGCGCGCGAGATGTTGCTCGGCAGCAGGAGCGGCAGCTACAAAGTTTACCAGAAAAAATGAATAATACGCGTGCCAATTAGGTTATTAATCCGCCAAAAATTTAGCTCCAAGAATATGGGATCTAACTTATATTAACAAGTATCAGGGTTCAAAAATACGTATTATATAAAATACAACTGAATAACGGTACAACTCTTATCATATTCATAACATAAAATAACGAGCAAGAATGAAACTTGTGTCGCTGTATCAAAGAGTGATTTTTTATTTTATGGTGTTAAATATAATTATAATATGTTAAATAACGATATCGACCACATTATTAAAGAACAAAACTTTAGTCTAAATTAATACAAACCGCATACAGTAATTTATTTTTATTTCACTAATTAGTTAAACTACTTTTATAAATAACATTCAAAATTGCACTGCTATAAATTTTACATTTATTTAGATGGAAAGCTGCACTGCGTGAGCCTAATAAAACCCAAATTATTAATGTATTAAATATTTTCATATTATATTTCAAGATAGTTTTTAATTATTAAGTTAATTTAATAATGAGTTGATAAGCGCCTCTGATTTATTTAGGCCAAATTAATGGTTATAAATATCTTAACTATAAAACAAAGAATCTTAAATACATCAAAGATTAACAGCAGTAAATTTCTGATTTTGATTTATAAAAAATTAGTGCATCTTAATACTTATTGTCAAATAGATAACGTTAAGTAGTTTGTATTCAACTGTTTAGGTAACATAAGTGAGTGAACCAAAGGGATGAAAGCGACAAAGACACAATGTATATGATAATACATACTTGTTCTACAGAACTTGGAACCTCTCGACATGAGGACTCTTGTTTGAGCTTAAACTGATCCCCAAACCTTTGTCTGTAAACACATTACTGTAAAGTCTGAATGTGTCTTTGACACATATGATGACATATGGGAGATTTAACTAAATACACAATTAAAATAAATGTCATGGATTGGATGTTATATATAATGAAAAATTAAGTGGAGATTTTTACTTGCATTATATAATGTTGCTTTATAATTATATTTTATACGTAACATAATTTGTCCAATAGAACATTTTCGTAGGCTATATAAGACTTTTTCAATTAACTTTTACTATGAGGACCCGAACTTCTATTAAGAATAAAGTTCATTATAAGATAAAAATATTTTTAGAGCAGTCAGTGCTTTTTGTAGAACTTGTGTCTTTGAAACAACCAAGACTAACCAAGGTAAAATTTCCTATGAGAATTCAATTCCGTTCAGAGAACCTCATGTCCTAGAAATACTCGTCTGTGTGTTGAAGATAACTCTCCTAGTATCAGTAAAATTTAGTTTTAAAACTCAATTCTCCCTTATTTAAGTCTCTTTGTCACTTTTGTCAAAACTCAAACCTCCTTAGAACACTCAAGACCCATTGAACACTCAAGTAACCCAGGACTCTTTGGAAAGCCTGATTCTGCTTGGATCACTCAAATATCTGAGAAAAATTCAAGGCTCCTTGGAACACTCAACTCTCTTCGTAGAATTCAGTCTTCCTTGGATCACTGAAAATCTCTGAGAACACCTTTAATACTTCTCTTTTTTAATGGACATTCGATTTTCCATAGACCTCAAACGTCTTTCAGTAGATATGATTCATCATTTCTTCACTCCTTTGAACCACATTTATGTCTTTTTGAATATATTTGACCACATCGAATTAGAAATACAAGTTACTATCATAGTGTATTGTCTTTCAGAGTGTATTCTCTTAGTAAAAATACGTTATTAATATTTATAGAGCTCTGGTTCAGCAAATATAAGTGATTGTTTAAACTTAAAGTGCATTAATGGGATTTTAAAAGTAATCAAAAATGCATTTCTTACGTAATTCCATGATTGTTACATAATTTAAAATATTGACCGTTTCATTTGAAAGGTGTATTTTATGGTTATTTTACACAGTAAACTTTTCGATATAATTATTATTTTATAGTTAAAAATTCCTCTGGCACAGGAGTGTATTTAATACCTTATATAACATGTTAGAGATCGTAAGGTTTATTTTCACATCAAATTTATTAGTAAATGGAAGTATTAGTATTTCCATTGACCTCGTAAATAACGCACCGAAGATTAGCTATGAAATTATTTCTCTAAGCATATTTGAGTTAGCTGTCAAAAGAAATTAAACCATTTCTTAAATTCAATGGTTTTGTAAAGGTTTCAAGAAGAACTTACGTAGAATGAAAAACTCCTTATTGTATTTCGTACTATTCTAAATTGAATAGAGTGTCACGTTCGTAAACACTAAATAGATATTATAAGACATATATTTATAAAATATTTTTTGAATACTATGTAAATAAATGTTAACACCATTTATGAATGAATTTAAAAATTGAATAAATTAATGTAATAAAAATGTTAAAGATCGCAAATATGTAAATGAAGAGAATTTTTTAAGTACATTGCCAATTAGTTAATTTGATTAGGAGAACTGTATTTATACACTACCAAATAAGGTGTACAATTAGTAATTAAATAGTTCTTCTCTATAACATTGATTTATCAATGTTCAATTTTCATATTCCTCGTATGGTATACTCATTACATGTCATGATGGTATAAAACCTAAGCCCTACCAACTCATCATGAGGGTATACATTTTTGAAATCGTGATGTAAAAAGAGGTTTTTACTTATTTGGTTGCTGAAATGTAAGACGGATTATTGGGGCTACGTCACATGTACCACTTGACTGACTTGTTGCGGCAGCTGACATGCTTCTTGTTGATGATTTCAATAGTATGTTTTATGGATGACAACTGTAACATCTGATCATTTAATAAGTAATAGAACAAGTGTTCTTTGAATATAGTACTGAAATAGTTATCAATACTTATCAGCCTGTCTCGATTTTGCCTGTAATAAGCAAAATATTCGAAAAGCTTTTTTTATTACGAATGTTTCAGTTTCTTAACAAATACAATCAGCTCTCAAATGAACAATTTGGATTCAGAAAGGGCAAATCAACGATAGACGCAATTTTGAGTCTTGTTGAGACGATTGTAGAGGGGCTAGAGAGTCGAAATCACACGTTAAGTGTGTTTCTCGATCTATCTAAAGCATTCGATTGTGCTGACCATCTTACACTGCTTGACAAGTTGGGGTCCCATGGCATTCGAGGCGTGCCGCTCTTGTGGCTTAGTTCATTTTTAAGCCACAGATCTCAAGTTGTCCAAATTTCAAACCATGTTTCTAATTCAATGAAAATTATTTATGGAGTCCATCAAGGATCAATTCTCAGCCCTATTCTGTTCCTGCTCTATGTCAATGACATAGAATCATCACTACCACACGGAAGAATCGTGCAATATGCGGATGATACGACTCTATGTTTTAATGAAACAACAAAATCAATTTTAGAACAAAAACACCTTTGTTGCAGTAAACAGTTGTGTGTGCAACATTTTCATAGCCTCAATCTAAAAACAAATTCTTCAAAATCCAATGTTATAAATTTTTCTTTGCGCTCGACAGACTGCGAATATGGCCCGGCCATCGTGTTGGATGAGGCCATATTAGAAGAGTTCTGTTCCTCGAAATTCCTTGGAATTTACCTTGATCAAGGTTTCACATGGAATTTTCATATCGATTACGTTTACTCCAAATTAGCCTCAGGCATTTATGTGCTGAGGTCTCTAGCTAAATACTGCCCTATTCAGGTTATGATGACGGCTTATTATGGCTTGATCTATCCACATCTCACCTATGGACTAGTGCTGTGGGGTGCATGTGCAAGTAACCAATTTTTAAGAGCATTCAAGCTTCAAAAACGAGCGATACGCGTCATTGCAAAATTAAAATTAAGAGAGTAGTGCAGGCCAGCTTTCAAGATTGCAACTGTTGACTCTGCCAAGTCTCTACATTTTAGAAACGACGTCATATTGTATGCTTAAATGCACCTTGACCAACGGACGGGATTTTCACTCGTACGAGACAAGAGGCAGAGAAAACTACCGAACCGGGAGACACATTACGGTAGTAGTTCATGAACTTTTGCCCTCACAGGCAGGAGTTCATCTCATCAACAGCTTGCCAGATGAAATTAAAAAATTCACCTACGCATAAAAAATTTAAAACTCGTTTGAAACGCTGTTTAGTGTCCAACGCTTTTTATAGCGTGAACGAGTTTATGACATATAACTGGGAGACCGCACAAGCAGAAGACTTGCTCTCGATTGAGGTGGGTAAAAATTGGCGATGAATGTATGTACGAATGAGAGTTCGATGTAACATGTGTGTCAAAATTATTAGATAATTGACGTTTGCTATACAAATGTACTATTTGTCTCCGCAATAAATACTTGACTATGACTATGACTAAATGTGCCGTTCCAGGAAAAAATATTGCCGAAATAGAATACAATTTGGTATATAACCTATCCACTTAATATGATTGTTTATTTTATCTACTTATAGACATCATTTCAAATCAAATATAATATTTTTCATTAAAACAAGTTTATGCTAAATTTAAAGTTGATAGATCAATGTGATCTCAAAACATAAAGAAATAAACAATCAGACAGAATAAAACGCATTACTTTATTTTTAGTTTTCAAATCTGCTCTTTGATCCAATTTAAACATAACTTAGTTTATCCAAAACCCATGTACTATCATCGAACTCTAAATTGTTTATGCAGAGTCAGAAATAAGAATTTCGTGGGTAATCTTTAAATAAATAGTGGCCAATCATTCCATTTCAGTAAGAGTAAAAAAATGTGCATTGAATACTTTAGAAGAGTTGGATGAAAAAAGCCTAAGTGTTTGAAGAAGCCGCAATTGATTAGACTTAAGTGCTGAGGGTGTAGAATTAACTTTTGAGCAGACAGCAATTCTCCAACGCAGCCTTTAAGTACAATGAATATTTAATTTACATTACACATTTATCACGTATACTAAATTTACCATGCAGTTTCAAATACAATAAACTGCAATATTGTGTACTTTCCTCGTCACAATGATATACTTAGCTCCATCGATCTAATGTATCCTCTCCAATACGATTATATTAAGCTTATTTCGTTGGATACTGGAAACAGTCCAATCGCTTCTGGTGCTGATATTAATATTGCAGATTTGATTTATATTTTCATTTCAATACAAATGTTTGATATCTTTTACCAAAATTTACGCTCTATTTATTTATTTTATTTTTATTAGTAAATCATAGTATTATGACATTGCTATAAAATATTTAAAGAATTTGGTAAATATATATTATTTATAGTAGTTTTTCAAATTAAGTATGCAAGGTAAAGGGCTGCATAATAAAAGAGTCAGCGAGACGATTTTAACGTGTCATCATGTACTTTAATTGAATGTTATAAATTGATGTGTAGAAAAAGATTCTTAAAATATGCAATTGCGAATGAAATTATCACTGCATTTTTCTTGTTAAAAACTTTTTATATTTTGAGGAAGTTAATGTTTGCCCTTTATAATTCATATGCGTTATACCCTAGTACGTTTACGTGCATTACCTTAACAACAGCTCGAACTACTAATGCAAAAAAATGCGGAATAAAAGTGAAGTAAATGTAGGAGTTGTTCTACTTAATAAATTGAGTAACTTCCAATCTTGGTTTCCAAGAGCTAGATTGAAGTATTAAAATGCAGGAGAGGTTACAAATTATCCTGTCAGGCGTGTAAATCCCAGACTACTGCGGATTCTTGAATGTATTTCTAAAACCACTTACTCGAGACAATGCTCAGTTATTGGTTGAAAACTAGTTTATCGGCTACTGACTAGAAAGTATAGTAGATTGATCTTTTTAGAACTTTTAAAGTAAATGTTTTGCTATGTTTCACATTTAATTAATAACAACATATTTTAACAACTCTCTCAAATATACGGAGACTTTGAAGATTAATAAAATAGTGATTGTCCCTTAATGAATATTAAGGTGCTATCAACCTATCAGTTTTTATAAGACATCAAGGTTAAAATTATATTGAATTCACAAAAAGTGCCATTATTATCAATGATATTTTAAGTAAGCGTAAACTATTTCATTTCTTAATAATTTGGTTTATAAATATATTTTAACTGCATAATGTATGTTCTTCCTTCTGAAAGAACCCGTGGTTCGCAGCAATAACACAGGATATAGTTGCCTGAGTATGGTATATTTTCCATACTTTCTTTTCAAATACCGAGAAAATAAGACAATTTTGAGTAACAATTTCTATGTAAATTCTGTTTGTGGTTATAATTATATCATTCAATGTTTCAAAACATTACATAGTTAGCTATTGAAGTTTTCAAAACAATTTATTACAAAATTTTGGCACAAGACAAACGTGAGCACCGAATTTCATGTAAATACGATCAATACTCTTATAGATGTCATGATCAAACAGGAAGTGGATTGGGCTTTTGTATGTACAGAGAAATAGATACATGCCATTCAAATTTAACTGATTAGGTGGTTAGGCAGCGAAATTTTCCAAACCAGCACCATAAAGATAAGATGAACATGTTTTTTTATTCCTGAGATTTCCTGACAAAAAATATTTTCATTACCTTTATTTACATTTTTTTTTCATTTCCTACATTAATTTAGAACAACAAGAAAAATCTATTTGAGCGTATATATTGAACTTATTTGCGAACTTAAATGTAATTGCAATGTTTATTAACTCTAACATTGTATCACTGTAACATAGATATTGTCGTATTTCATAGATTTCCGCGGTTACGTAGCGATATGACTTTTATATGGACATGGATTCCAAAATGTTTTATTATCTTTATTTGCATTAATTACTAAAATTGTAATGTCACAATATATAAACCAGGGGAAGTAATAGTTATACAGGCGGATGTTGCACTGATATCATAAATCTGGAGTACATCAGCTTTAACAATGTTTCAGGCTTTTAAAGGATTTGGTTTACCAGAGCTTGGGTATTCTACTATTGGACACGAGGAAGCACTTTCCTCACCAGTGTCTTACTTAATGGTATTTAAAATAAGTACTGAGTTTTTCTTAAACTCAATTTTGCAACTAAAAAGAGTATTATTCGGTGACTGGGCGTTTTACAGTGAGTAAAGTTTAAAATGCAAACGTTTATGTTACAAATAATAATCCCAAAACATCCCTACCATAACTAAAAATACAATACACCTAATAAGTAAAAAGAATAACTTCAGCGAAAAATATGTCATTAAGTGGTTTAAAATGTGGAAGACATAATCTATTGCCTAATATACGGGATCAAGAAAAATGTGGATCTTGTTGAGCTGAATCTTCTGTGAAGGTTTTTCACAGGAAGTACTTTACCAAACCACTCTTAAGCTGTCAGAAATTTTGAGAAAAGGCAAAAAAATGGAAATGTATCTTTTAGGAACAAAAGTAAGATTAAATTTTCCTCCGTTTGACTCTACTGTCATGAGTGGCTTTTCCAAAGAGCAGCTGTTTTTCTATTGTGTATAATTTGTAACAATGGTAATTCATATATTAATGAAAAAAATATTCCGTGAATGACACTAACTTGTACCGTTATTATAGTACATATATTATATTACTTTGGAGCTAATACTTTGTAAATCAAAACAACTTTTCAGAAATACTTGATTTATTCTGAATTAAAGTTCACCCAAAAAATTAACAAAGTTTACAAACTTTAGATTTGATTTTCTTCAAAAACTTCTCACAATCGATCAAATCTAATTAAGAGTCTGATCAAAAAATGAATTAAAATTAAAATGAAACTAAATATGTACACTTCTCCAAAAAATTTAAATTAATAAAATAAAATAAAAAGTTCTCTTCTCAAAATATTCAAAAATCAATACAACACAAAACATGATATTAACTTTACGAGCAAAATTTAATTCACAATACTTCAAAAGTTGAATTAAATTCTCAGACTCTGTAATATGGGAAACTTTACAAATTTAATCACAACAGTATAAAAATAAAAGATATTAACTAAACGCTAGTACGGGACTTACTACTTTGAAGACTATGGAGGCTGATAGGAAACTAAAAACGCACTAAAGAAAATTAATAACTTGATTTGAATTTATACCCGATTAAAATAATTACTCTAGATCCCAAACTATAGGATTAGAGGAAGAACTACTGCTTCTCAGCTGGACGTCTCTACGCTGTCGTTGTCACTTCAAGACTGGTCCCCCTCTCTCCGGGAACCGGCTCGGGAACGTATCACCGTAGATATCTCGATCATCTGATGTACCGGTCTAACCAACAAACAATGTCCAGTTAACAAAAGAGCCTACTTACTACCGCGATTCAGCATAATAATTACAACTACGGTACAAACTAGCGAATACAACTACGTAGTCACTTACAATTATTCATGTATCAGAAAAATATTTGAATTTTTTTACTGTTTTCAAATGGCTTGATATACAATCGCCAAAGACTGGATACACAATAGAGGGTGTATAAAAAGAAAGCAATGTTTCTTTAAGTATTCAGACTTCTGATGGAATATGGTTGAGAAAAAAAAGCAGCAACAACTGTTTATTCTGACAATAGTCCTTGATATTAAAATATTTAGTATGTAAATAAAATAAAGTATAGTATTTAAATTGCAAAACGTGGTTTAAATATTTATATTGAAAATAATCAGATTAAATTTACTTAACTGTTATCATCATTAATTGAATAGCATTTCTGAGGAGGAGAGAATTGATGTATTTTCTTTAAAGTTCTTAATTATCATAAATATCTGTGTCAAAAATTGAAAGAGCTTAAAATAATTAGTAGAGTTTAACCTTTTTCCAAGAAATAAATCATCAGGCTGAAAATTTAACGGATAATGCAATGTAAAAAGTGTTATTTACATTTGTTTCTCGTATAATCACTTGATGAATAGTCTGAATATTTATTGACATAATATATTAACATAAAAAATCCTAAAAGCAGTCTCGTCTAATGATATTTTAGAATTAAAAAAATAATGCAGCAACAATAATTTTTTATTAATCAAATTTTCTTTTTTTTCTATGAAATTGTCAATAATTGTAACATTTCAACATCAACATAAAAAAAATTAATGTACGTAAATAAAATAAATTGTTCTAATGATTTGAGTTTCTTCAATGTAAACTTTATAACCCCTTTAATGGGTGTTGGAGATGAATTTACTATGGGAAGTTAAATCCCCTCAAAGAAAAATAGTTACAGCAAACTAGAAGATCGTTGAAAATATAACGATGTTAAAACTATGATAATTAGCTCTGCTGGAAACTTTCCTGCAGCTACTTTACACCGTCGCGATACATTCTTTACATAATCCTGTACTAATTATTTACCACCGAGAACGTAATTAAGAGCTTATAAGATACCAAACTTGCATGATCCTGGTGTAGCTATATGATTTTTAACTAATTTTTTATATAATATTTTATTTATCTACCTGCTTATTAAGTATGAATATGTACAAGGTGTGAATCTCACCGACCATTCAAATATTTAATAGAAGTATGACTTAACTAAGAAGTTGAAATCAGGTTGAAATAGGTGTAACGTAGCTATGGTGGGAAGGTTTGATTCAATGAGAATGTTGAGTTTTGCTCCATTTTACCTTTCTCTAAATGTATTGTCTGGAATCTTTCGGTGTCACACACTTGACTCCTGGAATGTCGACTCATGTTCGCCTGGAGAGATCTAAAAAGGTCAGCGATGTAGAAACTTAAAATGAACTCTATAAGTCGTTACGATATCTGAGACTTAGACTAAAAAATGTATAGTGAAGTACTTTTCTGAGTGTCTAATAAGGAGCAAAATTTAATTTACTACGTAATGTCATTTAATGCAATTAATACCTTAAATTACTTTTGTTTACAAATCTATTTATTCTGCTATTTTCCCGTTGCCATCATGGTTACCATAAGACGAATATAAAAATAGCAAAATAGCAGCAAAACCCATAGAGTGGCATGCACCATCATTAAACGTAGTGTTCCTATAAAAAACACGACGATAGTTGGCTGTATAGTTGCCTAAGGAAATTTCGTACAACTAATGCTCATTTTTAAACGCCTTACTTTGCAAATAAACTAAATATTGGTGCTCCACCAGATATTTTGGTAGATATTTTCTGATCCTGGTTATATGTCAAAAGAATTGTTCGTAAAGTGGTTACAACACTATAATCAAACCAACGTTTTGTTGGTTCTCGACTCTCACACAAATAAATTTAAAAATCCTGTGATTTAGTCACCAGAGGAAATGGAATAATAAATCGATCTTAAGCCCATTGAAAGCTTACAGTACACAAGCAGCAGAGAAATGGATACGTGCAAATTCTGGAATGAAAGTCACCCATCTACGTTAGTAATCATATTCTATTATCTTCATAGAACATGATAAAATGTAAAAAGTGCTACAATATAGGCAACCTTCCACAACAAATAACCACGTAATTTATTTTGAGCTTAAATTTTTATACGGTTTTATAAAATAATATCGAATGTTTTTTAACAATCGTTGGATATGTAACTAAAAGTATTAACAAATAACGTTATACAATGTACATTATTTTACCAAGATTAAGATGGGTTCTTAAAAAACTATGACGAAGAACCTGTGTACATGAAGTCCAAGAGATATTGAATCTTTTCAATATCCCTTTAATTACAAAGTACAAGTACAGCTACACCATCTTTCCCGTAACAGGCTTTACTGAGGCGGTCTACCAATTTTCAAACCTATAGCTCATTTAATCCCTATGATATCCTCCATATGGATAGACAATCATACAGAAATACTTTTGCATCACCTGACTGACAAAGACAAATCCACAGTAACTAGTAATGAGACGCTTAACCAGTACGTATGGTTAGACAATGGAAATACTTAATCGTAGAATTCATTGTTATATAAGTAGAAACCAAGTTTTATGCAAGATTTGAACTCACTGGGCTTTTAAGAGATATCTTTTTTCTGTTTATTGGGTTAGGTTAAGCGTTCACAAATGAAGTTTTTTGTGATGGTAGGGAAAGTACTACAACGCCAAAGTGCTCTTTCAAATCTTGCTACGCTTGATTTAATTTATATAGTATTAGGTTTTTAAGCCTCTTAATAACATATTTTATATGTTAAAACCTCATGTGACTGTACTCTGTATGTTTAATAATTTTCACTCTGCCCTTTTTGATGCAAACATAGTTACCTACAGAACCAATGTAAAAATTTTCGTTATAGCACAGCTAAATCCTAAGGAATCACACGTACTATCGTCGTTCTTTCAAATTTCATGTATATAGATCATCTCGTTTTTTATGTCTGTTTTGGAAAGATATAGAAAAAGAAACAACTCAAATGTTTCCATCCCTTGGAGTGATAGAATTTTCTAACGTTTAGGTAACTGTACACATAAGCTGATGTTACCACGCTATATTTATATATATATATATATATATATATATATATATATATATATATATAATGTATGCCACACATTCATAAATAATTTTTAATTTTCAGTAATTAATTTTTAACCGAATGTAAAAAGATTTATAATATAATTTGTGTTGATGAGTAATAGTAATAACTAATAAATATATTTGTGTCCAAACTTCCCTGTTTGACCTTAACAAAGAATTCCTACAATTAAATATAAGAAAAAATAGATCTTTGTTCCTTTGATGCGTATTCAAAAACTTGATAGAGTATTACATACTGAGTAAATTTAAGCAAAAACTGTGCTCTTCTTATTGTAATATTTTGCTTATAATTATTTCCATAATAAGAAAATACAATATTTGTTGAAAAATTTGGTTAATTCAAAGTTAATTTTAGTTTTCAAACAAAATCACTTATATTTGTCAAAATTTATTTTGAATAAATAGTGAGAGTAAATTAGTTTTTCCTTAAAAAATAAAAGTTTGTAAGTAGAGATAATAAGCAGCGGAAAAGCCTCTTAAAAGAATCATTAGCGTTTAAAGCTTAAATGTTCGCTAAATCACCGGGCAGTTTTCATAGCTAACGTCTTTAGTGTATCAGGAAAAGTGGAATTGCTCTAATTATAGTAGTTTTATTCATAATAATGTCTTATAATATGGCAGGAGGATGTCTCAAAATAGTAATTACAAGAAAACTTTGATAAAAGTTCAAGCACATGCTGAGCACTAAATAAAGTATCCAGTATCCTGTGTTTTACTACTATCCTCCTAGTTTATAATTGCAGTTTGACACTATACAAAGCATATTTCTGTCATTATATGTGTCTATCTGTAAATAAGTGTACCTTCTGAATTAGGTACCTTGGAGGTTTTTTTAGTGTGGTTCCAATCCATCCATTCCTCTACATCTTAACTGAAAATGGCAAAAGTCGGTCCATTGAAGGTCATATAATAAGCCAGGGCTCTTTCCGTTGTGAGGCGAACACTAAGACAACCATGCCGACCTGAAGTCTAACGTTTACCTTGTAATAAGATAACCGTAATGCTTTGTTTGAAGTTTATTGTTGAATATGAAATATTGTGAAAGAAAGAGGATTTTACAAACTTTTGCCATCTTGTCAGTTTATATCATCAGTTGCAATTGGTTGGTTGGTGAGTGCTGACCTATTGAGACCTGTAATCTGTGATTCTTATTTAATAATTAGTGTTTATTTTATTAAGTAATGTTTTAGAGTTAGTGTGGATGGAGTGGACATACAACAAGGCTGTTTTGGTTCCTGACTTATACATGTCACAACGCTCTGGTATGATTTCTTTATTTCAACCTGATATTAATTGTGTGTTATGTTATTTATTCATCTGAGGAAGAGATCAGATGGTGAATTTCGAAGCGTAGTGTTACTGATTGTTGCGTATCACTAAACAATAGAAAATGTATGGAAAAGTCTCGTACCTCCATGTTTTAATAATAAAATAAAATAAATATATGTAAGTAAATGTAAATAAATAAGTGTAAGGTAAAACACTACTTAATTAAATTTCCTCTTATATAAACCAGGAATGTAATTTAGTAGAAAAAGTGAAAAAGTACGTAGACTTTTTAAATTTCTAAGAAACTGAACTAGCAACCCCTTTATTTTTGAATGGAAATTAAGTATTTGTGATGAAAATATTTATTTACGTTTCATATTTATAAAATTACTTAAGATTCAAAAGAATAAGACTAATAAGCAACTTTTGTTGGTAATTCATAAATGTATTTGTTTAAGTACCCACAGAAGGTAAACTATATCGTCTGATAGATGATGTTAAATGACAAAAATGTAAAACTTAACATAACGGCTTAAGATAAAACTTTTAACGTATTTTAGTATGTAAAAGGGTTACACCTCTATTTTATAGTTGTTGAGTAACTAATACAATAAACTATTATAACCTTTAAGGTGTGACATTTATTGATGTATGAGTGGAAGAGATTCTATTTATATAAACGTACTTTTCGAACATCATATATTTGTTAAATTAATTCTTGGATAAATTAAATAATTGAAATGTTTATTGTAATATTATACGTTAATTTATCGTCTGGACGTAAAAGTCTATAACCTCAGGATGGATTGAAGGATTTTAACTATAAAATAAAAAAATAATTTAACGAAACAGTTTATGACATCATGATACTGACAGAGAGATAGTGGATTGTTGTGATAGTCATATCAAGTAATAACAGGATCGGGGAGCTACAGGTTGTATCGAATACCGGCAGTTATTTTGAGGTTGAGAGTGAATCGCTCTGTGGGTTAATTATATACCAACGGGGAATTAAATATCAACCTCAAGATAATGATATTATTTCTGGCATTTAATAATAATAACTACGGTGTGAGTTAAAATTATAGATACATATGTTTAGTTATTGATTTATAAAAATGGAAGAATGTAAGTTGGGAAACCTTTTTTGGAAATAGAAGTGAACCATTTAGTAACTGTTAAAATATGCTCACTTCCCTAAAATGGAATTTTGGAGGTAGGGGGGCAAAGATTAAAATCTTAACTAAATTAAAATGTAAATCAGGACAACCATCTAGGAAGTATTTATTTAATATTATGTTTTTACGGTAGATAAATAATTCCCTAAGTCCTATAACAGTTTAAATTTTATTAACAAAAAAGAATAGAGTTTTATTTAGTCGATAGAGTTGTAAACTATATTAATTTGAGCTTAGTTAATAAAACATGTATACGCTTGATAAAATTTTTGTATCTTTATTATTATAATTATACAACAACTTTTTTAAATGAGCCTACTGTATTTTTGGGTAAATCTACTAAAATATCCAAATAGTTGTAAATTTTACTTTTTGTAATTGTTTCATCTTATTCTCATTTATAAGGTACTATGTTATTTTTGGGTGACGCCATTCATCGCAGTTCACTCTTCTTTAATAGGTAATATTATTATAACCTATTCAGAACTTCACTCAAAACTCAAGCATTCTTTTTCTAAGAAGAACGTGTGATTTGGAAATCTTGGATTAATTTTGCTTTAATATTCAAGTATGAGCTCTGTAATATAACGGATATATTAGAGATATAATACGTAACGAAATGGATAAATGTTAAAACAATTATAAAAATTTATCCTTGTTTAGAGAACAATTTTTATATTTTACCTACAAAATATTCTTCTACGTCTACTTATGTTATTATTCTAATCAGCAGGAGAATATATTTTGAAGATGACAACCGATATGACTAGAATATCGGAGTACGGTGGGGAATATGTTTCACATGTGTTCCATATTGCCATATCAGGGTGACGTAACATCCTTCTCCGTCCGGCTTGAAGATGACGTTATGAGTATGATAACAATACAATATTGCTAGAATAATTTACGTCTGCAAAGGCTGTATGAAAGTTACAATAATATGTTATGTAAAATGTACAATAAGATGGAGACTACGTCATTATTTTTATTTCTACGTCAATAGAATTCTTTTTCGTTATATATGACAAGATTGAAGTGTACGTCACAACACGTTACAGGTTCGTTTAGGTTGCATGCAAAATGAAATATGTCCTACGAACAGATATTCAGACATACATAACTCAAATTTCATAGCCTAATTTCTTAGTTTGGTAAGCGCTATCGTAGAACTTATTCTTTCTATACAGAAATAGAAGCCTAATAATATCATAAATGTGAAAGTGCCTTTACTTGTTTGCTTTGTTTTACACTTAAATTACTCCACAAATTGTACTAAAATTTTAAATGGACATGTTTTACGGATCCTGGAATGAATATTGGCATATTCATGTTTCGCAAATCCCTCCGGGATCCACCCCACTAATCGTTAACGTAGAAAAACATTCCATCTTGGTCTCTAAAGTTGTGTGAGTGGTGATTGAATAAGCCTCTCAAATTTAATGAACTGTGCTGTGTAAAAATTGCTTGCAATTTTCAACTTGTTTACATTTATAATGAGTAAATTGTCTAAATAGTATAATTTTATTACGAATTAATAATTTAGATTTTAGAGATTCTACCCTAATCTACCCTAATAAATGTGCTAAACATCAGAAGGTCAGAATTTAACACCAAAGACTCCCTTTTAAGTAGTCTAAAAGAACTATGTTAAATAAAATTTCACTGGACAGTCCTATTAAACTAATGTACTAATTTAGGCTCTAAAATTTATAAAATATTAAAAAACTTACTATAAATGTAAAGAATGTTTTCTTTCTTGTTTTATTGCATGAATAAAATACATATTGTGTTATCACGTTGTATATTACCATCTCACATGATTTTACCCAGCATGTTTACAAATATATATTTCTCGTTGCTATCATCATGATTACTGATAAGACCAATATAAGTATATTTCCTGAAGCTTATCCAAACCCCATGGAGTGACATTTAAAATCATCGAACTAACTATTGTAAATACAAAAACAAAGTATCATGCAAAATGTTAAGTCTAAAGGTCAATTCGTTTTCCAAAGTACTAAGAGGACACCTAGACATACAAAATTAAATAAAGCTTTCCTTGCCCCAGACTAAATATTTTTGCTAA
Source organism: Homalodisca vitripennis (assembly GCF_021130785.1). Taxonomy (NCBI): domain Eukaryota; kingdom Metazoa; phylum Arthropoda; class Insecta; order Hemiptera; family Cicadellidae; genus Homalodisca; species Homalodisca vitripennis. The sequence goes on from NW_025777967.1 coordinate 48,986, forward strand.
CGCTCGGTGAATAAATTAATTGATCATTAAAAAAGTCTATCACATTAAAACTGACTGCACGATATCTGGAGAACATACATTACGTTGAGTTTAGATGCGTGAATAACCATCCATATGTGTGTACGGGCGGGCAGTAACAATAACAGGGCCGGTAAAAACCATCACCACATGTGCCCAAAGCCATACTAAACACAAGCCTGTGATTTATCGTCGACCAGTCTATTTTCTTATATCAAACTTTCATAGTAAAATTTACTAACATGGGTTTAATATACACGTAATTCATTGTGCTTGTAAAATTAATTTTCATTCTTTACAAAATATTTGTTACTTAATAATAAAAACCTTAATAATAACAATTTTTTAATGTAAAATGTGTATTAAGTAACAGAAATTTAAGGAAAAAATAATTCTACACTTATCGAAATTTCTCAAATACAGCGTAAATTTTTAAGTTAACGCATGAAGACTATTATTTTAACAAATTAATTCAAAAGTATGTACAGTAACAAATATATGTAATAAACTGTTGAATTTATATCAAACTATTTTGTTAATATCTTGCACTTTAAAGTTAGCTGTAATGTTTTTCATATTTTATCTAAAACCTGTAAGCTTTCTTTTACACTAACAAATATTTTATTATATTTACTTCTACTCATGTGAATAACACTTTTTTGTAACATAGTATTCTCGTTTCTCCTCTTTATATATTACGCTATATTTAATATACAAGCAACTTTTTTACTCAAAACTTTGTGACTATTATCAAACTGTGAAAATAAAGACTAATAATGTTACGCCTTATTCCAACTTGGAGATTTTATTTATTTTAACTGAAGTACAAAACAAAGCAAATTTAATTTTACAGAACAGAGTAAGTATATTAAGTTTAGAATTATTGTCACGGCAAAAATGTATTGTTTTTCTACAACAGTGCGAATTAAAAAGTAACTTTGCTCGTCTTTTTCGTCATATTCGCCTTCCTTGGCATATGATCGACTGTAACTAACAGTAACAGGTTAACTTTGTAACATTCAACAGAAATGTTTGATATGGTGTGAAATAAATAATAGGTTTTTCAGGAATTATTTTGTCATCCTTAGTATGGTTAGCGTTCTATATTGTTTTTTTATGGTAAACAGTGAATAATCCTTCATACAAAATAGCCATATTCCTTAACTCAGTCTTTTGGTAAAACTTATTTAAGTACAAAGAAAATAAATCAATTCAATAGCTAACATACAATTGATAGTTTACTAAAATTGTATCCCTGTATTTTTAACAGAAATTATTTTCATAATGCTATGACCTTCTTCCTTGATTTTATATTATGAATGATTGGTGACACACTTCAAAATGCAGCAACATGGATAGTTTGTTCAAAACCCCTTTTTATATGACTTTATTAAAAAGGATACATATCATTCATCAACACATTCATTCCTGTATTTGGAAAGATTACTACTTAAACGTGGGCTGAACTGCAGGTCCCAGTATAGAGTACCCTTTTGACTTACTGCTATTTTATGGTTTCCAACGGAGAAATTACAGTAATTGCATAACATATAGAATTATTTTTTATAATAACACATCACCGTGCAATATTAATTTTACCACCGCAAGACAGCTTTCACATCCATAAATAATTCCATCAATAGGTACATGACATTTAATATTTAGTCTTGAATTTATTGACACAAAATTAAATTTATATACGGATAGTGTTCATGTTATGCATAGATTTGTGATCTCTATTCATTCAAACATGCATTACCTACAATATACTTTAATATTAATATAAATAAGAAGTTTCTCAATTTATTAAATTCCTAAAATCAGTCTCACTAATTAAAATTAAAAAGAGTTATTTTGAAAACAAACACTCCAATAATATACTTTTTCTTTTTTCAGAAAAATCTGGAATTTATAAAATTACTTGTAACAGTTGGGATAATAAAAATAAAGTTTTTAACAATATATTCTTGTATTTTTAATGACATTTTTTATATAAGTACGAAATTACTTATATTATTATTATAACCATTTTTATTCGGTTATGTGTGTCTGGTGATGTGTTCCTTGAACACGTATGGCCTCACAAAAATAAAGTGCATTATTACAGTGTTTGCATTCAAATAATTTAGAATTATAATAAAGAAAAGAGCTTCTAGAACGTTAAACAGAGTTTTATATAAATTAGGATTTATCGTAATACAAACGTAAATATACTTGTGGTGATATAATTCGCTCTGGAAAGATATTCAGGAGTGTTAATTAAGATATGACAGGAACAATAGAAACCGTGCCGATAATAAAGGCTTGGAACTTATTAACAAAGATTGTCTGAAAATGTAGAACGTGTACTCATAACCTGCATAAGTTCCAATTATAGTATTTCTCATTGATTATTTGAATTGATATCCAATCAGAAATGTGGCTTTAATCAATGAAACATTAAAGAAATAAAAGCTTGTGTCTGTATTCTACGCCTAATTGTCTGAGCGTTACTTTGCCTATTGCTTAAGAAGCTACTGGAAAAATAATATTACTGCCTGTCTTCGAGATATCTCCAGAACGATTTTGTCAACAGATTCCAAATTCTTTACGAGACTTTATTTATATATAAGTAACACAGAGTTCGATGAAGTTGCTTGTAACTCCATGGGTTTTCGTTCAGTTATAGTTAGTAGTTATAGCAGTTATAGTTAGTAGTTATGGTTAGTGGTTAGTTAGTATACTTTTTAGCTTGGTCTTATGGCAACGATAAAATCGACATTTTTTATTATCCCATTGTAGCCTGTGCTAGTGCGATATGTGACAGTCGTCCTTGTTCTTGTGATTTGTCTTCTGGACTTGCATCTTTTATAGTGACAACGCCTGGACTGGACTCCAAGCAGCTTTTAAGTATATTTGACCCCTTTTATTTCCCCTCCTATCTTCGTCCTGTCCTTTATCTATGTATGTATTAATACCTTCCCCACCAGAGGAAGCGGATAGATTCTATTCCTAGAAAAGTTGTAATATATATTTCGTAACATATAACGAAGGCAAATATCCGAAATACTATTATCCTGTTAAATCTTCCATTGTCAATAATTAAAAAAGAATATCTTCTTTCTACTATTCACATCGATTTTGTGTGTATACAATGTAAAGAAAAAGGATATTGAGAGAAAATTCAATAAAGTCTCACAAAATCGGATAACTGCCTTGACAACTGGAATCTTGTTTCCCTGTCCGTCTGAAGAGATCAATAAAGCTCGAAACAATAGAGTAATAGGGCAATACTTGCCATATTGTTCTATCCTTTTAAGTTCATTTAAGGACCGTGATAGAGGCCGAACTTTGGTTAACAGCCAACGTAGCCATTCCGTGACAATTATGTTCAAAATGTATTCTCGTGTAGGACATACGTATTTATTAGTATAACAAAATTCTTAGAATCAATGTACAGATACTTGCTGGAAAGGAAGTCTTGTATTACAATTCAAAACAAACATCCTCCGGATGTAAGTGGATATGCAAATCCGCCCAGACACTGAGGATGAACAAACAGGAAATGCTAGTTTAGCAGCGGAAATGCTTATTTCTAAAAACCGAGCGACGATGTAAGTCCATGAACACATATTTATTGCACTACTATTGCAAAACAATTACTAGTAAATGTTATAGTTAATTAAATTAAACATAAATTGTAACGAATAATTTAATATTAAACATGTGTTCAAAGTATTAAGGTATTAAAGTTAGTGCTCAATATGTCGGTTGACGTTATCCATTGTTAATATAAAATTTTAATCAATATAATGATCTTTATGAGATGCTCTTATAATGCTCTAATGAGATGCTATTACAAATAAAACATGTGTTAGTTCATTTGAGGGTGTCGTATTTCCAATCAAACATATTATTAAATCCTCTCACAGCAGCCCTTGCTCATAATATATATTATATATTTCACAACCTTAATCTTAACCAACCTTACACACCTTACACTCGGAAACACAATCAGTTCTAATTAGTTCTTGTGTTGCATTATTTTGACATAAAAGACACCTCTGCTGCAAAGTGCATTTGTGTTTCCCCATTAGCCATTCAATGTAGTCTAGATGAAGTTATCCCTAGATACACGCGATACCATTGTATCATTAGATTATCAGTGTCCTTATGGAGCTGATGTAATACAGGATACCAAAGTGATGTACTAAGTAATATTGCCAAGGTACTGTTTCAATCTTGCTAGGTCATTTCAGACGGGCTTAGATTGAAGAGTCCAGGAGACATGTCTGTGACAGTGCTGAATCCAGACACTGCTCCATCTGTAACACTAAATTGAAATAATCTAAACGTTCACAATGGATGAGCCCTTTCTATAATTGCTTTATTACACCTTGTGTAGTTTGGATTCAACCACACAATGTATATCTTTACGTCCAGTACTATATTATTAGTTTGTGTGGTGTATTATGAATTCGTAAGTATTATAAATAGTAAATATTAATCTCATAACAAAAACTGCAAGAGATAAAATATAATTGTACAAATTTGTAGGGTACTAGTTATATTAGTATAAAGATTTATTTAATAACTGATAACTATAAGTTTCATTTTTAACTATGATAATTTATAGTACTATCAATGCTATTTATAAGCTATAAATTGCATGAAAATTATTATAGCATAGCCAATTTTTAAAACAGATCAGTATCTTTCTTGTTCGACTAATAAGCAGACAATTTTATGTCGTCACAGAAACATGTCACGTGATGTTCCCAGATGTGCACTTTAGAATGTGTAATTCTACAGATAATGAAGCAGTGTTCTGTATAAACAAGTACCCTCGACACCAGCTGGACATTATTTATGCTAATGTGACAGAATTTCAAATGTCGACACAAACACTGCCGGAATGTTTAGGGTATTGGAAAATTGAAAGTTAATTTTGTATTCACACATTGCTTGGTTTCTACATATATTACACCATAGTTGTACAGTAAATATGTTGGACGTTATATTCCGGCCAATACCAGAACTCTGAGTTTGCAATGTATATATATATATATATATATATATATATATATATATATATATAATATATAGATGTAGATTATGTCCTCACAGATAAATGTCACGTGTTGTTCCCAGATGTGCACTTTAGAAAGTGTAGTTCTACAGATAATGAAGTATATATATATATATATATATATATAGTTATATAACAAACTATGAGCATATAGTTTGTTATATAATATAACAAATTATATGCTCACTGTTGACTTAAAATGGTACAAGGAAATTTATTTATTTTTCCGCGATGTTGCTTGTCACTCCATGGAATTTGACAGCTCTAAAAATTTACAATAAGCAAATTACATAATAAATACGTGTTGTAAATCTTTATTTCTAAAAGCAATTATAATTAATGTTGTAATGAAGTGCCATCTAATTTCAGAATCCTTAAAATGTAACAGACATCTGTTGTTTTATTAACAGAGAAAAAGGAAATTTACACAGGCCACAGATGTTACACTATGTGGGTGAATTTTAGGTTTTATTAACTTTGGGATACAACGTATGGGTGATCTGTTTTGTTTCCAGAGATTTTACTGTTAGCCACCATAACATTTTTCAATACAATTAACAAGTTCATTTCTAAATCCTTTATTGGTCAGTAAAATCGGCAGTATGAACTTTTTCAAACCTGAAGATTGTTGGATAAAACTACAGTTTAAAAATAAAATCGTGAAATAAATGAAGCATTAATTGACGCTGTCTGAATATAATAGTACATTATTGGGAGTATAAAAACTTATTATTTAAAAAATATTACTCCGAATTTTTACTTTACCTCCAAATTTTTGTGCTGCTAAGTCCAGAGTCTGAAATCTTACACTGTTACAGAATAGACTACACAAATATGGTGTTCACGTTTTTTTCTTATTTCATCTCTTTCATTTAGATTATTTTAGATAGCAGCTGGGTAAACCAGATAAACCTTTTTTTTTGTGTGTAGAGTCTCTGATGTGGAAACGACGTAATGAACGAAAATCTTCATCGTCGCCCTTTTTGGATCTGTTTGGACGGACGAAGATTCCAGATTCCAGGTGTCAAATCTGTACCAGCATCAGACCTAAAATTATTTAATGAGTAGAAGCTGAAATGTTGAAGGTGAAATAACGTTTATATTAGTAATATCTTGTGCTGCAGTTAGGCTACTTATCAACTTGGTTTAGTTTTTAGCTATTGGTTTGTCTGTACTTTAGATATCTACGAGGCTATATTTTTTATATCTGATTAACTCTGTCAAGAAGTGGAAAGTTTCTGCGCTGTATTGGAAGTTCAACCGAGTTTTTCTTGGTTAAACAAGTTTTTAACCGGACTAAATAAGTAATGAATGGTTTTGTATTGCAATTAAAATTTACTTTCATTGTATTTGTTTATAAATTTGCATTGTTAATGTTAGAGGGATATTGTAGTAAAAGTGTTAGAAATAATACCAATCGTCGTTTTTGATAATATAAATAATTTGAGTATTGTATGTGTTGGTGAAGAATAAATTTAAACAAGTTTTGTCGTAAATTTGCTTAAAAAATTCTCTTCATTACAGCAACACGAGATAGTAAAATTGAAATCAGTTCAAATTCGCAGTAACGAAATCAGACCCGCCCTCAGCAATTGTACAACTGCCTAAATGCTGAAATTATAATTAATTACACATTCTCGTGCGTAATTATGCAAATGCTTTTGTCACGTAATTAAACATGTGGGAATTACTACTCAGTGGATACATTTGAATTTCCTCTTTTGCTCGGCATGTATTAGTAGCTGTTGGCGTTTTAACTTTGTAGCTTCATCAACATAACTTCCTGTAATAACGCTGCTACTGTTGCTCCTCTAGAGGCTATTCAAGTTGAAAGCGAGGCTATAGTAAGAAGGCATTCTTAGATTCGTCGAGTTTTTTCGCTACTCGCTTAGTGGCATATATTTTTCTGTGTTCATCTTTGTTTTATCGCATATTCAAATCGAAATGATTTATTTCTTTATATTTCTTTTAATTTTATGTAGAATTCTTTAATGTTTTTGGATATTATAACACTAGGTGTTTCCGTAGGCTACCATGGGGAGTAAACTATAAAATTTACTACAAATATAATATTATACTTGTAAACTATGAATAAATGATAATAGTTCATAAATTTAGCTACTAATTTGATTGCTGATAGTAAAATATTTGTACACTTATATCTTAGTGACTGTATGTATGTAATTGGAATGTATTTCATTAATAAATAATAGTTATTGCGGTAATTAATATTGCTTAATACATGTACTTTATTGAATTGTCTTAAAAAAACGTATATGTTAGGTTGTATTTAAAGTCACTTTAGAGGGAAAACTGTATAATCAATGAAATTACAAATTACAATGAATTTGTGATTTAATTGCATAAGTCTTTTAGCTTGTTCAGTACTTTAAAGTACGTAATAAATAATCAAATCCAATCTCTCACTGAAACGACGGGACTGTCCGTTCCAGACGTGATTACATTTTCGTTTGAGCCTTCGTTATCTTTTAGAAAAAAGTTCAGTTAAACTTATTCTACTATAAGACCATCAATATAACCATAAAACCATCAAATTATACAAACTGTAAATAATATATGATAATAAAGTGTCTTTCATATTTATTATAATAAATGAAACTGCACAACTATTTAAATGTGATGTTTACATTGTAGACTCACTAAACTATTTGCGCTTTAAAATCGGTTCGAGCTTAAAAAAGAATTCTCATACAATAACTAATTTCAAACCAAAGTGATTTACTTGTTCTTAAGTAGAAAAATATGTTTCCTTCATCAGGATAACGATGAAAACTGAACTATGTCACTGTAAATATGATTGATCGGAAGTAAATTACAAGAGTTGAAAAGTAGCAATTTATAAACCGAAATCGGTTTTTTAGACCTATGTATATATTTTCTTGTTCGGGACAACAAGGTAAATTCAGCTGTAGAATCGGAAATATAATTCATTTAAACCAGAACTGCTCCTATAATGGAAGAACTTTATATAATAGTTAGTTCCTCAACCTCTGATCATCTAACTTTGGACACTGAAATAATAAGTACCTGATTGTATCCCTACTTGAGAAAAAGATATAGGAGACCGTCATATTACGTCATAATAGCTTTGACTAAGGAGTCTACGGACTTTGATATTAAAAACTGTGTGTAAAGCCGTGGGTAACAGTTAATGTGGTTATAAAGGAAAAACGTGTAGTTGTCTAAGTGTAAGGGGAAACCAGACTGTCGCCATTCTTTGGGACTGCGACAGTACTAATTAGTTTAACTGTACTCGTATTGTTTTTTCTTCCACCACGCGTGTCTTTGTGTACTTGACACTTTTAACTTAGTTATATGTAAATCTTAAAGAAGCAGGTAAAATTTTTTCTGGAACAAAACATTCGTTTTTACTTTTATTGCAAAAAAATGAGTTTTAAGATGGGGCATCTCTAATCATGTGATTAGGCTGAGCGTCATTGAAGACTATCACTGTATGGGCTGACAAAGATCTATTTTGTTTGCCAGGGGTATACAAACATCGGTTTCTAATTTGCGTCCATATGTATCTTGAAAATTATAAGAGCCTGTAAACTTAAAACTGTTAATATGTATAAGCTCAGTGAATCCTGAAATTCTAAGGCGCACACGGAATTACGTAGGGATTAAAAATTAATTTTATCCAAGTTTTTCCAAGTACATAAAATCATCCAAGTTTGACTGTACGCCTATAAACTTGATATAAAATATAATTGATCGGTCGGCTATATAATTGATATAAAATATTGTTTAGGAATCTAAAAACAAAATAAAAGTGCAAGAAATAATTATGTTTTTTTTATTTAAGCATTTATGTTTTGTAATAATAATCACACGTTAAAATGAACTGTAACTGTACAATTCATAAATAACGAAATCTAAATTTTTTCTTCAGTATATCAGTTTATAACAACGTAGGAATTGAATTATATTATATATTACTTATTTCATCTTTTGTTCAATAAGAAATGAGCAACTGTTTTGTATTTTTGATTGTTAATTTTAACTAACCGCAGTTTGCTGCAATAGGTACACCAAATATAACAGTTATCTGATATTTAATGTGTAACAACATTTAATAACAGCTTAAAAATACACATAATAAAACAAGAAACGTGTGAAATAAATTTTTGTGCTGATGGTACCTAAAACTAATATTTTGACGAGTATTACTGAGTTATTTACAAACTTTAATTTACTATTAATAATTAAATTACAAATTGATCGTTTATCAACTAATTAAATAATTAATTTCTATTTTAAAAGTTTATTTTCTTATGTTTTCCATGTTATTAATCTAATTTTTACTGTCTTAAATATTTGTAAAAAACTGTAATTTTTACAAGATCTTAATTAAATTTATATAATTATGCTGTTAAAAATATTTCGATCATATTAATTCCAAATCGAGCTTGGATGATTTTCAATCAGTTGTACATATTATTTGGTCTGCTATTATTGAGACAACCTGCATTTAAGTTTAAATTTATAAATTGTATTTTAAAATGATAGGTAATTTAATAACATTCTTTTAGTTGTGGTAAGGTCTACATATAATTTTTAAGTAAATTACTTTGGGATATATTATGTTTAAAAATTAGTAATAAATTATCTTACTAACTATTGAAAGGGTTGAGGAAATAGTAACGTAAAGCACATTTTAAAAGTTGTATTGGTATAAATAGCGAATGTACGGCCATTGGCATACGTAACAGTTTATTAATTCTATTTAGATATAGTAGGCCTAATTGAGGCGTCATATTCATAGAAAATTGCCTTTGAAAATGGGCCAGATGGTAGCAACACGAGAACACAGGAATGGAATATAGACGCGTAGCAGTTTCTCAGTAATTAAATCACACCCAAATTTAGCACCTCCAACTTGCTGTAATTGTTAATTACACATTAACGTACGCAATTATATAGTACGCAAAGCAATTACTTTAGTTAGGGAATTCTACCTGTAGAAAGTGACGTTTCATAGATTAGTTTTACATTATTTAACTCGGAGCAACAGCTGTTCTAGCCAGGATGAGTACAACAACATGACTGTGGATGATAAATTGAATCTGTTGATTGACGAAGTTCGTCGTATTAAAGTGGGAAATGAGCAATGTTTAAGTGAAATTACTCATATTAAGGAAGATATTACAAAGATTAAAAATGACTTTACTGCCTCAGTGGACATGTGTTTCAATAAAATTAAGGACTGTGAAGATTCTGTGGGTGGTAACTCGAAGAGGATTACTGAATGTGAAACTCTTATTGACAGCTTGAGAAGTGAGAACATTGCGTTGAAGGAATCTTTGGTTGGTTTGAAGAGGAGGGTTGCTGCGGGCGAACAATACTCGAGGAGCAACTGCCTAGAGATCACTGGAGTGCCAGAGGCCCGAAATGAAGACATATTTGAAGTCGTGAAACGGGTAGCAAAAGCTGTAAACTTCAACTTGGAGTATTCCATGATTGATGCTGCCCACAGGCTCGCAAAGAACCCAAAACAAGCCTGAGTCTCCACGCGGCATTATTGTAAAATTTTGCCGTCGCGTTGATATGGAGGAGATGCGTCAACGAGCCAAGGTGAAGAAATGGGTCAATGCAGGAGATCTGGGCTACCAGAGCGACAACAAGATCTTCATCAACCTGTCTCTGTCGAGGGGGTCCCCGGATTCTCTGGAACGAGGTGAGAAAGTTCAAGGATGACAACAACTTCAAGTTCGCCTGGATAACCAACTCTGGTAAAATCTTTCTTCGCAAGATAGAGGGTCACGCAACCGGTTCTGGTCTCGGAGGTCTCGGATTTGGATAAACTCAAGTAAAGTAAGACTTATGAACCTATTAAAAAATGAATTTACATTGCCTGTACTTAGTTGTGAGGAGTTTGCTGGGATCTATACATATTTATTATTTTTAAGTGTTTTATGTCTCTTTGGTTTAATCTTTTGAACCATTGTTCAAGGTTAGTTATTATAATTTATACTGTGTGGCTTTATTTAACGTAGATAATGGTATTCGATAAAATATTGCATGTTTACTATCAAAATGTTAGGGGGTTACGATCAAAAACTGCTGATTTTCGTTTGAATATTCTTAGTAAGGACTGGGACATAATAGCTTTGACTGAAACTTGGTTAAATAGCTCAGTTTACAATGCAGAACTGTTTCCCGACGGCTATCAAGTATACCGTAGGGACCGGTGTCAGCTGCAAACAGGAAAGTCAAGGGGGGGAGGAGTGCTTATAGCAATCTCCAATAGTATAAAAGTACAAAGACTTTATAATTTGGAAAATATTGGAGAAAACTTATGGTTAAGATTAGAGTTGTTGAATAAGTCAACAATTATTTTATGTAATGTATACTTTCCTCCTAACTCACCTTTAGTCGATTACTGTTCCTTTTTTGAAAAGTTAGATTCATTCAAGCTAAAAAAAGAAAAGATTTTAGTGCTCGGAGATTTTAATCAACCAATTTCTGGGGTTAACTATAAGTTAGAACTAGGTAATGCAGTATGTAGGCAATTATTGTTCTTTATGAAAACATTCAATTTGAATTTGCTTAATAACGTCACAAATAGCAATTGGAAAAACTTTAGACTTAGTGTTATCCAGATATTATAGGTTTAATTGTAGAAGTAGATTCTTGTCCTGTTGTCAATGTAGATAAGCATCACCCTCCGCTAGACATTACTTTCAATTTACTCAATTCAAAATTGTAATTCAATTAATCTTAATAATTCTAATTTATTTAACTTTAAAAGAGCAGATTTTTTTCCAGATCTATAATTATTTAAAAGATACAGATTGGTCTAATTTATTAAATATTTTAAATGTTAATGAAGCTGTAAATTATTTCTATAACATTTTAAATAATATTATCAGTCAGTGTGTGCCGCATTATTGTAAATCAAATCGTAAATACCCTCCTTGGTTTGATCAACACTTAATTAGTTTAATCAGACGAAAAAATATTATAAGACGTAAATACTTAAAGTACAGGTTTCCTGAAATTCAAAATGAGTATAAGGAAATAAGAAGCAAAATCAAAATAGATATTAAGAAAGCATTTGAAAATCACATTAAACACGTAGAGAGCAATCTTAAGTCAAATCCTAAAGCTTTTTGGAATGAAATCAACAAATTGAGAGTTGTAGATAGCATACCGGCTGTTATGAGACTGGATGGGGTGGAGGTGGAGGGGGCCGCACAGATAGCAGAGAAGTTTGCCCAATACTTTAGCTCGGTGTATGGACACTGTCAGCTGGACGGTGAGGAGTTGTGGCGTCGTGCGCTCCGCTCCCCGGTGATGCCGGGTGTACCGACTATGACACTTGGTTCCGTCACATAACGTCAGTGAGGTGCAGCAGGCTCTTCTTGAATTAAAACCGTAAAAGCTTCTAGTTGGCCCAGGTATGGCCTGCCCCCTTAACATTTTCAAGGCATGTTCTGAACTTGTTGGTTACTCCTTTGCTTCACATATTTAATATTTCTATTTTAATATTCAGAATTTCCTGAAGTTTTGGAAACGTTTATCAAAAGTTAACTCTCTATTTTCAAGAAAGGTCAAAGATTCGGAAATAAGGAATTTTAGGCACCATTTCAATCCTGTCAGCACCTGCCAAGGTATTCGAGTCTCTCCATATTTGTATAACCTAGATTTGATTTTATTACGCGTAAAAAGCATTTATAAACTCCTACACTCATCATGGTTTTCTTCCCCTGGTCGATCCATAACTTCAAACTTGCTAAGCTTCATTTTTCTGACTTGTTGTACTTCAACATATCGATTTTTGGTGGCCAAGTAAGACGTTCCATTTATAACGGATTTCGAAAAAGCATTTGATTAAAGGTAGACCATTTGGCATTACTTTCTAGAACTGAACTACTTTGGGTTGTCTTCATCATTGATACAATTATTCTCATCTTTAATTTATCCTAAAAGAACACAATATGTGTCCATCATAATGGGGCAACTAATCTTTTGATTTCCATCCATAGAGGTCTGGAGTCCCTCAAGGGTCAAAATTTTTAGGACCACTCCTATTTATTGTGATTTATTGAACAAACATAACCCTCATCAAATTAAAAAATTGGTAATTTTTTTGCATTATGGCGGACGATTTAAAAATATTCAAAAGTCATCAATAATATTTCTGACTGTGAGGAGTTACAAGATGGACTTGGATAATCTTTTTCAAAATATGGAGTTAGCAACCAATTTAAAATATTCAACATCAATAGTAGTGTTCAATTATGCGATTTTACTAGAAAGTCCTGAGCAAAATTATTATTCGTTTTAGATTATGAAATCGGGAGGAACCAAAATTAGTGTCTGAATAATTTCCACTTAAAGATGCCTAGGCATTATATTCGATGAGAAATTTTCTTTTGGCAGAACTCACGTCAGTTATCAGTTTTGTAAGTCTTTTCCTTTTCCATTTTCAGGTTGCCCATTACGCAGATCCTAGTAACTTATTACATAAAATACTGACGTAATAAAAGCTTTCTTTTACTGCTCTTTAGTAAGATCTACGATTGGAGTTTTGGATTCTGTCATCTGGAACCCATCTTACGCAATATCAGTCCCTGACTTAATAGAGAATGTCCAAAAGAAATTTCTGAGGTTTTTGTATTATAAAAGAGTTTAAATCACTACAACTAACAGGTCGTTTCCATAATTCCAGGAATTGTTATCATTGTTCGGGTATTCGACTTCCCTGGGTAAAAGAAGACGGGTGGCTATGTTGGTGGTGCCTAGTAATAAGCTGGTGGGCGGTCGTGCTCGACGAACTCGGCTCTGCTGTCTAAACTACGTAATTCAGTGTCACTCGGCTGAATTCAAGAAGTCGTCTGTTGTTTTCGCACTCGTTGACTCGTTTCCGTACCAATCTGGCGGCTAATCTCTCCGTTAAAAATAAAATATAATGTATTCGTTTGCATAAACTCACATCCCAATCAATGTTGATAATTTTTGGCAACTCATTAGACCAATTTATTCAGGGTGTTTCACTCAGTATTAATTACGTTTGGTTTTTGTATTAACGTTTTATTTAACTGTTATATATTAAGTCTTTGTTTATTGTTCGTTGTTACTTATTTATTTGTTACAGATATCTATCGTTCATTTGTCGTCAACTATTACTATTTTATTATTTTACATTATCCATACACATTTTAAAAAAAAAATTTACATTGCTTGTTGTTGATTTAAATGTAGCTACTATCTTCTCAGCTGTTAAAACATATAGTCTACTTGTTTGTCATTGTCTTGAGAAGCGCTTGAAGATGAACTTTTAAAATTGTTATTTTTAGTATATTTATCCTCTATTTAGTATATTTAGTATTACTTTAATGCTTTCATTGTAAATTTGAGGCAATGCCTGTAATGTAAGCATTTCTTCAATAAACGAAAACGAAAACGAAATTATTCTCGTTGGGTCTTTTATGTCCTAGTATTTGCCTTTCAAGCATACAACTTCGCTTATAACAACTTCAGTGTATGGGGTGTAAAAATTTATTCACATACTGATCGAACAATAACAAAAATGTAACTTGCAAGCATTTATTGACTGAACTGTTATAACAGAATATTGTTATTTTTGAGGAAAAGTCATTTCTGTCTCTCTAGAAGATGGCTGCCCCTCCAAATACCTAAACCAGCATATAGACTTATTCCATGTTACTGTAGCTTTCAATTTGTATATAGATAAACCATAAATTTCAA